>NC_136486.1:25283848-25511348 GCF_053919585.1 Euprymna scolopes
TTTTTTGATATTGTGACTTGAAACAGCAAAAAAAATTTTTTTATATTTTAAATCTGAAATCAATTTTTAAAAAAATCCTATTTCACACGTGATCTATCTCTATGGAAAATCATATATATCGAGAACTTAATTTCCAAAATATTCAGCAGAGACATAACAGACAGCTATGGAAGAATCCTAAAATATTCATCCGTATTAACTCGAAATAATTTAACTGTACTATAAACATTTTTCTTTTCGTCCAGGCGGTGCAATTTTATGTCCGATCCCAAACCCCCAAATATTTTTGAAATAACCCAAATAAACTGAAAAGTAAGGGAATATTTTAGACCTACTCTTACAATTTCACAATTATAGAGATATCTGCATTTTTAAGAAATGCTTTCACTTTCTTTTTACATAAAACTAAATATAGGCCACATTTGGAACACTTATGCATAGCACCTGTGTTGTAAAATTCATAATTAGTTTAGAAGTGAATCCTTTGCATACAAATATATAAACATGCCTAAACTAAAATTAACTTGCAATGTAAACAGAAAAAACTGTAGATTGAAGAAAAAAATACCAAACTATAAACTTGAATTCAACTACTAATGGTCCACTTCTATTTGTGCAGCTACCATTGCTCAAAGACAGCATGCATATCATAAACTTAACTGATAATGAACCCAGTACAGACAAAAGTATAAAGAAGCTAGAAATAATTGTGAAGAGTGAAATAGCCACAGCCAAGAGAAGACATAGTGAAAACACCAAAAAACACATTGAGCCACAGAAATTAGGAACTCACGATTTCTGGAAAATTTATAAAAGCAGAATAAATAAGGGTAAATCTATAATTCCCTATAATTATCTAACAACAACGAGGTTGTTTACACGGCAATCAAGAAGGTTAACCTGCTAGCTCAGCAGTTTGCTTCCAACTTGACTTTAAATGCAACAAACCACTCTTCCAAATTTCCCTTTGTGGATGGAAGTCACTTGATTTGAAAATAATCCTTCTCATGTTTGTGATGTCATCTCTACTGTAATGCAAAAAAAAAAAAAAAAAATGCTCTGTAGAGCTTCCACCAGTTTTCTCCAAACTCTTCATCAAATGCCTTCCTGAATCTTGCTTTCCTGATTGCTGGAAAATTGCTTCTGTTGTACCAGTCATCACCAATTCTGGTGAAAGAACTGACTCACTCGGTTATCAACCCATTAGTCTTCTCCCTATTGTCACAAAAATCTATGAGTCCTTAATCAATAAAGCACTAACTAACTCTAAGATAATAAACTTCTTTTCAACTGACAGTATGGATTTAGGCAAGCTCATACTACTGCAGATATCCTAACTGTAATCTCTGAACGTATATACCACACACTGGATAAGGCAGGGAAGGCTAAGGCAATAGCCCTAGATATATCTAAGGCCTTTGACAGGGACTAACACAGTGGTTTTCTCATCTATATATTAATACGATAGCGTGTGTGTTATTTTCTGTGTCACGCTTACACCCGGGTCATTTAATTGTTATGTACTTCCATTTCTTGTAATAAATAATTTTACCAAGAATTCTTGATAAGTTTTGATTTCGGTTTTGATTATAGCTGATGACACTTAAGTCATCTATTTTTTTTTTTTATAAATAATTTTACTAAGAATTCCTCATAAGTTTTGGTTTCGGTTTCGATTATAAGTAATGGCACTCCAATAATCTATTTTTTTAAAAACAATTTTATCAAGAATTCTTTATAAGTCTTGGTTTCGGTTTCGATTATAGCTGGAGGAACTATATATATATATATATTCATAAGTTTGGGATTCAGTTTCAATTCAAGCCGATGGACTCAAGTCATATAGATATATTTTTTATTTTTGAAATCGCAACTTTATAACATATAAAAATCGATAGAGCATTAACTCTATAATAATATAGACAAAATCTGCAAGAATTAAAATATCATATTTTTAAGCATACTTTACAACCGGACTATGCCGGGTGTCCCTGCTAGCTTAGATAAATACTTTTGCAGTTTTAACAAAAAGCTACAATAATATCAGAGCGTCTCCATTAAAACTGAACATCTACAGAATGCCAACATCAATATATTACATATGAATCAGTACTCTGTGGAATTTCCATAGGTCCTGCTGGTGAAAAATAAATCATATAGTATTACTGGACGTACAAATTCAGTATATTATTGCCATATAGCTTATGAGATGACTGATCAATTTTTATGATTTCAGGTTCAAATAAACAGCTACAGCAGAAATTGGAATACATCATACTAAAGCCTGATTGTCACAGCTGGTGAATTTCAAAGATGCAATCTGGACGTTAAGACACTTTAGAAGAATGATATACAATAAAATTATGTTTTAAACGTGGAAAAATGCCAGAGAAACGTATGGAATGCTTCAGACTGCTTTTGGACCATCTTGAATGAATTGAACATCAGTTTTTGAGTGGCATAAGAGATTAAAGGAAAGCAGGGAATCTGTGAGGTATGATGAATGGTGTGGGAGGAGTAAGGAAGTCCAGAACACAACTTGATTGGCCAAATAAAGAATTTCATGGATAAGAACCGTCGTGTATCTATAGAGACAATAAGTGCACAGTTTGATGTCAGTGTGGGAACTGTACACACAATTATCTGCAAGGAACTGAAGATGTGGAAGATTTGTGCAGATGCACCAGCCCACAACTCCATCCTTGTCTCAGACTATTTAACCAAGATGGGCATCAAGACAATTCGTCACCTTCCCTATGGTACATATATTGCTCCCTGTGGCTTTTGGTTATTCCCATAGCTTAAGGAAAACGTTAGAGGCTGTCGTTATGAGACAACGGAAGAGATGAAAGAGGCTTTAATGAGGATCATTGACTCTCAGATCGAAGGTGGCTTAGACGAATTGTATGAAACTGGGTTAAACAGATTTTGTACTTTTTTTTTTTTACATGGGGGTCACCACTTATCAAGGCCCGAAGGCCACTCAGGGATAAGGGTTATTGCGTCAATGAGATAGTATTGTAGTAATCATTAGTATTGGAGGTTTGATAGAGTATCTTACTTAAGGGGGCGGTTTGTCAGGAGTTTGTTTATGTTGGACTTGAAAACATCCAAGTTGTAGTCAGGTGGGAAACAAGCAAGCGGCAGAGAGTTCCACTGTCGTGCAGTTCTAAGAAAGAAGTTTTGCTCATGGAATCTACGTTTGGATTTAGGCACAGATAAAGAGTGGGGAAAATTATTGACAGTAGATGCATGAACTTTAATTTTTGATATCATTTTCCTGTTGATCTCAGCATCTTATAGGAATTGCATAAAAAAGAAAGATAGAAAACTGTAAGTCGATAAAATGTTTACATACAATTCTATTGTTAAAGGAATATAAAAAAAAAGTTCAGCAGCTTAATGGGGGAGGGGGGTCAGGCGATGTGTTATCAAATTTTTCATATAGCTAATTTCATCTTGGCTAAAAATTGAATAAGTCGTTTTAATGAAAACATTTACAGAAAATATGATGTATAATCAATATCAATAATCAATTTGAAAAAAATGTAAAAAGAAACATAAATAAAAAATTTTTTTTTTAGAAAGGGTGAGGGGATGGGCAGAATTGTCTTGTATATGTCAAACCAAAAAAATTATACCTGCAAACACACCAGTGTAAAAGTTTTTCATTTTTCGGATTTTTTCAAATGACGAGTGATAATTTGTATTAATTGGGTTGCTGCTCGTGGGTATTATTTTCACAAATGATCTAAATAAACCTAGCATAGAATTTAATCCGATACGTGAATCATTACCTGTAAACACCATTAAATAAATATATTTGCTCCTTTTAACTTGGTAGAGCCTTTTAATCATGATAGATTTGCTTCACCATTGGAAATTTATTTTTCGGCTTAATTTTTATTATGTTATATATATAAATGGATGACAAAACAACTATATATATATATTATATATATATATATTATATATATATATATTATAGAGAGAGAGAGAGAGAGAGAATAAATGGCAAAAGATTATATTCCAAAGTTTATGATGTTGACCATCTTATTATTTATTCCTTTAATTCAGTTTACATTTACAATTCCTGACAGTATCTGTTTCAGATACTACTGTCAAGAATTGTAAATGTCAACTAAATTAAAGGAATAAATTATAAGATGGTCAACATCATGAACCTTGGAATATAGTCTTTTGCCATTTATTCACTATATTGCTCTGTAATTACATTGAGCTTCTTAAATAAAGATTGGTATATATTATAAGAAAATATGTTTACACGCACACACACACATATATATATTAGTATATATTAGGGCAATGTGCTATCAAATGTTTGAGAGGGCAAAATAAAAGGAGATTGAATGAAAAGAAACAGCAGTTGTTGGTGGCGGTTAAGATGTGACACAAGGTCGATTTAATGCGTCTTTTAACGGTCAGTGTCATTTACAAATATTTCTGTCTCTTGAGAATCTCCCCCAATTGGGGAATTACCAGAAGAGACAAGGCGGTTGTTGTTTCTGGTCTGTTTAAACAGAAAACAAGAGGTAGAATTTGTTGAGTTGTGAAAACGGGATTATGAAAAAAAAGAAAAACAAAAAAAAAAACATGCAGAAATTATACCTTTACACTTTATACATATTCACACAGTGGCTTAAAAATATATAAAAAAAAGTTAAAATTCAAAATAGTTTGAAAAAAAAAAAAAAGAAATTAAAATATCTTTTCTTAAAATTAAAATCCAAAATATTAAAAATAAAAAATAAAAATATTAAAAAAAATTTAATTAAACACGTTTAAAAAAATTAAAATAAATTTTTTAAAATATTTTTTAAATGAAAAATAGAAAGAATAACAATATTTAAAGAAATGAGAATATGCTTAAAAAATTAAAATAATACAAAATAAAAATTACTTTTTGAAAAACTTAAAATAAAAAATTGAAAATAAAAATCTTACGTTACAAATATTAAAACAAATGAAAATATTTTTTTAAATTCAAATATTACAAATTTTTTTTTTTAAATATTTAAAAATAAAAATATATATATAAAAAAAGGTACGCTTTTGAATAATTTTTTGTTATGAACAAAAAGAAAATATTACTAAATTTAAGAAAATTTTCAAAAATTAATTTACAATCGTATTAGGTACAAAAATATAAACAAGGATCAAATTCGATGCCCACGTCATCTTGTATAAGAATATTGTATACAATATCGACATATTATACAAGATGACGGATTTCAGTAAAAATACAGAGAATCAATGGCTTTTTTTTAAAAACAAAAATGCCAAACTCAATTTTGGTTATTTAAAAACAAAATAAAAAAACAAATGTCTATAAAAAGCCTAGCAAACCCAACAGCAAAAATGTCTACATTTCTTATACAAAACATATCTAACTAGAACTAATTTATTGGATGCAAAAAAAAAAAAAAAAAAATCACAGAAAATATCGTGAGAAAAAAAAAGTAAAAATAGATTGTAGATTAATGACAACGTTTGCAAAGAATAGGCATATTCATAAAGGCAGTGATTTTTATTTTATCCGATGTTGAGTAAAAAAAAAAAAAATTGAAATGGTAGTGAACATTCAATAATAGATATTTTTTTTAATTAAATAAAAAAAATGTTATACATTTTTTAGAAAGTCATATATACATATGTGTGTGTGTGTGTGTGTGTGTGTGTGTGTGTGTGTGTGTGTGTATACATTGAAAGCAAAATAAAACTCGGTAACAAATCAATCTAAATATTAATTTACTTGTCCGTACGTCCAGTGTCACAAAAAAGCCATCACCATCGTAAATATTAACTAATGAGAAACGAATTACCTCCCTTTAAAGCCGCTCTTTATCAGTTAAAAATCATTAAAACCATTTCCTTTCCAAAAATTAAAAAATATATATAACTGTCTGTCTACAGTTTCAAATTGGCTATTTTATGTTATAATTCTTTTTAAAAAGCCACGTTGAGAGGAGACTAATTTTTTTTCTTATAGTTTCTTGTTTGAATTTTTTGAAAAATCGCAAAATTATAAAGAAACATATAAAAAATTTGACATCTGTTTCTTTTATAATTTACATAAAAAATTATTCAGAAAAAAAAAAATCCAATGTGCTGAGTGTTGAGTTTTCATTGAAAAAAAGTCTAAATTTTTTAAATCAATTCTTTTTAGCTTTAAAAGGTTAAAAAAAGAATTTGCTAAAAAATTGTTTTAAATTTGTCGTTATTTGTTTTAGTTTATTTTTCATTTTATTAAAACAGATCTATAAAAACTGTACCAAAATTCTAACATAATGGAGGAGCTATTTGGCATGAAAAATAAATATTTGGATCTTGGAATCCGAAAATTGGAAGGTAATTGCAACTTCTCTTCCGATTTTCGGATTTTGTATTCATGCATTTTATTTTATTTTCATGGATTGATAGATGCTATTTCTTCTGAAGAGTTTAAGGACAAAATAGATTCATTGAGGTAATAATTAAATAATTCTGTGCTACTAAACATGTGCTGTCAAGAATTGTGAATGTTAAAGTACTCAATGTACTTAAACAAATAAATTGTAAGATGGTCAACATCATGAAATTTGGAATATAGACTTTTGTCATTATATATACATATATATATGTACATATATGTATATAAACAATATTTCTAAATAAAACCTATTATCAAGTTAAGACCAGAGGTTTTTTGTCAAATTTATTGCTTTTAGTTTTTTTTTCATATTGATTGTTCCTGCATATTTGGTTAAAATTCCATACTGCCAGAACAGAACTTTATCCAAAATATTGTTAACAAAATACTATACTTAACAATTAGTTACTGAGTTTATTTTGTTTTCAATATGTCAATCAATATGTCAATCAATATGTCAATCAATATGTCAATCAATATGGCTCCTTAAAACAAATTACTCATATTTGACTGATCCTTCTAATAAACGAAAACATTAATTTATTATTTTTTTAATTATTTGTTTACATTCTTTTGTTTTCTTTACAAAATTCTTCCAATTATTATCGACTAAGCAACACAGTTAGAGATTATAAAAGGAAAACTTTTGAAAAATCTATGTTCAATTTTTAGAATGGGCTAAGGGTTCACTTTTCTCAGAATATGTAACATACTTTACATCTTGACCAGTCACCAGGTCAAATAGAGTAGAACTCCAGGTGAAAAGTGTTTATTTTTGAGAGTCCATTGGTTAAGGATTTTTCTTTATTATAATTCAGGGTTTGGATTTTTGATGGATTAATAAATATTGTAATTTATTCAATTTTTATTTTTGTCGTCAATTTTGTTTGTTTTTGAATCGCTCTATTTAGTATATTAAGCTTTCTAATATCGTAATAAAAGTTTTTCAAAATCGGTGGCTCCCCCAGGACACGTTTTTTTTTTTTTCAGATTATGATGTGGAATACAATGTTTTTCCAGCCCTTGGTTACGGTATTTGCCCAGCCTTATGGTGTTATTCATAATGTTATTTAATTATATTCATGTGTATTATATACTGCACTGTATTTTGTTACTAATTATTAATGTTGTATTCCGGGGTTCTACTGTAATCACTTTTCAGAAATTTGGAGCAGAAAATTTTACATGAAACTAGAACCAAATGTATTATTTCATTATTGGAATCCTTTGAGATGAGTAATTTGAATATGTATTTGTGAACTTTTATTGTGTGGGTGCTCATTTTACTTCATAGTTGTTGTTTCATGATGTTTCGACCAACTATTCCTTTGGCCTTCGTCAGGTGCTTAACCGTGACGAGATAGGAATGCTGAGTCTCATAACTGTATCCTCTGTAATTACTGCCTTCCATAGTTGTTGTTCTCTCACCACGTTTTGGCCAACTAATCCTCTGGCCTGCTTTGGATAGGATTGAAACCAATGTCTTCAGACAATGCTCACCTGGAACTGCACAACGCCTCTATCCACCACACCATGGGTCCCGGTTAACCATCTAATAAAGGCCAGAGGAATAGTTGGCCGAAACAATGCAAAACAACAACTATCAAGATGATGGTAACAGTCCACAAATAAATAAATACAGCGAAGTGATCTCCCATCTAAAAATTGAAAAATAATTTTTTTTTTTCAACAACTTTTTTTTTATATATAATCTGACAATCACTTTTCAGAAATTTGGAGCAGAAAATCTATATAATTATAAAGCTCAAATGACCTTGTAACGAGTGATGTAACCCACTTTCTGGTTTACGACATCCGGTTGCGCATGCACGCATAAACATTAACCCATAACAACGTAAACAAATAAACACAAATCGCTTCTTTTGCAGATTTTGACCAGCGCACTAAAATATTAATGTTATTATTTCGAAATTATTATTTAACATGGGAAGAGTGGGGTGGGGGTGTTTTGCAACTATTCTTTATTACAACTATACTGTCGCTATTTTCTTACAACTAAACAACTTTAACCCGTTGAGAAACATAAGAACAATTGTAGTAAAGCCAAGACTACTACTACTACTCTCTATCCGTCCCTTTTCCTTCCTTCCATCTTTTTTTATTTTTTGTTTACATTTCTAGATACAAAATAGTTGTGTGCGAACGGTGAATTTGTTGACACATTTACTAATCTGCTTCAATATTAGTTTTATTTTATTTATTTAGGTTTTATTTTTTTGCTTCAGGTTTTATTAATTATTTTTTTTAGATTTTAAGTTTCTATAACTTGGTTGAAGGATTCCAATATGAGTTTTTCATTCTTATATTTCGCATGGGTAGGTTCATGTGCGTTTTTGCTGCTAAATGACTTTCGTCGACGTTCGATTTGTATGAAAATCATGTTTAATTTTCGATTTTTGAGCGATTATTCAGAAAAATAGGTAACTTTACACAAATAGGGAGGATTTTTTTTTTCATGTTTGAGTGATCCGTCCGTGATTTTTCATTTTGATATACTTTCATAGAAATGTTTCTGTTATGTGAAAAAAAAATATTTTCTTTACATCACAAGTGTCATGCTCATACATGAATTCCATAGCTAATATAACATACTGACCCAACGGGTCACGGGTAGTCTAGTTATACATAAAACTAGAGCAAATTGATCTCCCATCTAAAAATTAAACGGTAATTTTTTTTTTTTCAACATCTTTTTCTTTTTTTTCTCTGAGAAATGTGCGTTAAATCAATATTGTAATACAAAGATTGGTGATTAAATCAAGATTTTCAAAGGTGGTGAAATAAGCCAATGGTATACATTAACAAATATTTCGGTGTTTGACTACATAAAGAAAATCAAACCACAACACCCCTTCCCCCAAATGTAAACACAGAATTTTTGTTGTGCGTGTGGGTGCTCATTTTACGTTAAATTGTGTTCATAAACGTTATTTTCATCTCCAGCGCCCCCGGAAAACCTATATAAGTGGTAATTTCAAAGGATTTGATTTGAGGGTGGAAAGTTTTTTTTGTTTTTTTTTCAAAGTCGATTGTCTGCCCTTGTTGATCCTACATTCCAAATCATTTGTAATTAAGCTGGCGCACTAATCCTTCAATAAAATTTGATTTTTTTAAATTAAAAAACAAAAGTACTTGATTGATTTAAGTGATTTTTATAATATGACAACTTTGTGAGGTGATAAGTACATATATCAAAGATTTTTCTTGAAAAAAAAATTTTTTTTATAGGCTCAAATGTAGACAAGCACTAATGTTTCATATAGCTAACTTCATCTTTATTAATAATTGAACAAGTCATTTTCAAAAAGATAAAATAACCTGAAACTATGGTGCATAATCAGTAATAATCAGACAATCAAAAAAAAAATGAATAACAAAAATTTTAGAAAGAGTGAGGAGGAAGAAGGCAAAGTTGTCATGTCAAACCAAAAACACTGCACTTGCAAATGCACCAGCATAAAAGAGTTTTTGTTTGTTTGTTTATTTTTTTTTTTGGGGGGGGGTCCGGAAGTTTGGAAATAAGGATTGATAATTTGCATTATTTGGATTAGTGTCATCAAATGTTATTTTCACAAATGATCTTCTAAGTAGGCATAGAATTTAATTCAATACCATGCGTATCTCCTAACTTGGACATTTGTAAATCGCAGTTGATAACACTGAACGGGTCTTGTTTTTTCTAAGTGACATCATGCCATGCAGGAAAAATAAGATTAAATAAAAAAAACAAAAAATGTGCCTATTCTGATTATGACGAGATTACACCGAAAAGTACTTAAATTTATAAACACATGAATGTTTGTTTATTTTTTTTAAATTTGTGTTTAATTGGTTTATGAAACTTACATTTTGAATATATATATATATATATATATATATATATATATATATATATATATATATAAATGCAACTTTGTGTGTGTGTGAGAGTTCGTTTCTTATAGACTCCAAAACGGCTGAACAGATTTTCTTTAAAATTTTAAAATTTACAGAACTTTAGTGTATAAGTTTGGAAGTGAGCTTAGTTAAGTTTTGTCTCAGAATACCCCCGATAATTACCGATAATCGAAACAGTTATTTTAATTTATTTATCATTGGTAAAGCCATTTTTTCCATGTCATCACTTAGCAACAATGATAGAACATCGGGCCATTTTTTTTTGGGGGGGGGGGTGCATGATGTGGTCTGTAGGTTCAAATCCTGCACGTAAATTTCTTAATGTTTTTTTTTCATTAACTAGAAAGAAGTTTATATAAAATAATTTTATAAAAGAAACAGTAGGTTCTCTAGAGTGCAATGTAGAATAACATATATTTTGGATTAAGTTACTGCATGGAGGCATGTGAAGCTTTCTACAAGACGATTTCATGGATTTCGATAACAATAAAAATATAGGGGTGTGAAATATTCGTTGATCATCATTCAATCCTGGGCAACGTTATGTCTCCTGCTAGTGTGTGTGTATATATATATATATATATATATATATATATATATATATATATATATATTGCTTTGACGCAAGGGGGCTATATTATTTGGAACCAAATCTACAGAGACACCATTTAGGGAGTTGAGCAGCGAGATGTCTGTTCACATTACACTGCATGTCAGTATAGTCAAGGAAGCAGAGAAATGGAAAGAAATTCCAAAATGTAGTTTGAGGGAAAAAGAATTATAAGCACAGGAGGCTTTCTGTCATCTAGGGATCTCTACTGTGTAACGATGGGATTTTGCCGGATTAATCTGAGGTATTTACGCCGATGATGTACAATTGCTTTGAGTTTGTTGGAGCACATTCCATAAAAATACCCAATATTTAGTAGTGATTTCAAAAGCTAAAAAAAGAAAATGACTTTAATGCCATCAGCTAGAATCGAAACCAAAACATTTAGCACTCCAATCACCATCTGAGCTAACAAAAGATGGATATCAAATTCTAAAAATTAACCAATATTAACAATAAATGTATATTTATGCCTGTGTAGAGAAACACTCTAAGTTGACTTACACCTGCTAAGTCGCATTTTTGTTTTCAACTTTCACCCCTTAGCAATTATTTTTACCAACAAAAATACAAATAAAATTTATTCCACAGGTCCAAATACTCTATATATCAAGTCTCAAGTCTATAGAGTAAAAAAATGACAGAGTAGAGATCATTTCGTAGACAGACAAGATCACTTATATATATATATACTAGCAAGGAGACCCGACTTTGCCCATGATTGAATGATGATCAATAAACGTTTCACACTCCCATATATTTATTGTCATTGAAATCGGTGAAATCGCCCATTTTTTAATCAAAGTGATTGCCTGCTCTAGTTGGGGACCCATCGTGGTGCACTAGAAGGAAGTTTCAAATGATTTCACACAGTTACTTAGTCCATAATACATTGTAGTCTACATTGCACTGTAGAGAACCTACTGTTGATTTTATAAAATTATTTTTTATATATAATTTGAATTTGAATTAAAGTTTAAAATGCAAACGTCAAGTATTATTGTTCAATTATGCTCTAAACAGAATTCTTCATTTCGAACATGCACCTGTCATATAAAAAAATCTACTGTTGATTTTATATGCCTGGCCTTATTGCTTGTGCAGTGATAATGGCTTGAATTTAAGTTTAAAATGAAAAAGTCAAGCATCATGTTGCAGTTGTGTTTTAAACAGAAACATTGATTTTGATCATGCCTCTGCCATATCAAAGAACTTACTATTGATTTTTATACGTCTTGCCTTTCAGCTTGTGTGCTAGTAAAACTTCTCAAATACACTTGTGATGTTAGGCTGTATAAGGTGTTAACTTTGGTCAAAATCACCTGTTCTTTCTTTTATCGGATTATTTCAACTAACGATACTTATCAAAGACATTCCAACACAAAACCTATCTAAGAACACTGCTAGGCATGTAAAGTACTTTCAAGTGACATTTCAGAAAAATCGGCCCAGCCGTTTTGGAGTTCATAGAGAACGAATTTGCACACACACACACACACACACACACACACACGTCCTTTTATATAATAGTAGAGACAGAGATTACAAAACTAAATAAAATTCCTAGTATTTTCAAAAAAAAATTATTTACTGCACGTATATCATTGCTTGTATCCCAGAGTTCGAGGGTTGGACATTTTGGTCATATGCAAGTCAAACTGCAGACCTACACAGAAGAATACAAGCCATAGAAAGAAGGAAGAGAAGACAAAGAAATAAATGGGAGGACAACAGAGCTGGCAACCGAATAGCATGTTTAGGAAGGTCGAAGATCGAGGAGAGTGGAGAAAATTAGTTTCCAGATCATCTTCAGCATCCCAACAATCACAGGACAGATGATGATTTGATATGTTAGAATAGATGTACAAAACGAAGATTTATTTTGATAGACTCAAAGAATGAAAAACATCGTTTTTTTGAGTAACAGCATCCCACAAGGTTGTCTTGATCATGTAGCAAATCTTTGGCGTTTTGCTGATGATATAGACTGACTTGCAGGCTCAGATCAAAAACTGGAGAACCTGCTCAGGGAATTAGACAGATCCTCTACAGCTTACGACATGGAAATCAGTGCAAACAGAACAAACCTGATGACAAATAGCAACAATGGAATCTCAAACTGACATCACTGTCAATGGAGAAAAGTTTAAAACCGTGAAAAATTTCAAATACCTTGGAGCAATAGTTTCAGATGAGGGGTTCAAAGCTGAATTATCAGCCAGAATTGCAATGACAGCTGTAACACTGGACAAGTTGAACATCATTTGGAATGAGAAAGCAATTAATCTCAGCTCAAAAATAATACAAGTTGAACATCATTTGGAATGAGAAAGCAATTAATCTCAGTTCAAAAATAATACAAGTTGAACATCATTTGGAATGAGAAAGCAATTAATCTCAGCTCAAAAATAAGACTCATGCGTTCCTTTGTTCATTCAGTTTTATGCTTGTGAAACATGGACTTTCACGGGAGAATTGGAGAAGAGGATTCAGGCTTCAGAAATGAGATGCTTCAGAAGACTTTTTGGAATCTCTTATAAAAAATTACATAACCAATGAGGAAGTGAAAAACAGAATAAGGCAAGCCATTAGTCCTTATGACGATCTTCTCATCACAAGCAGGAGGAGCAAACTAAAATGGTTTGGTCACGAAAGACAGTGCTCCAGGGAAGAGTCAGAGGAAGAAGAAAGAGAGAAAGAAAAAAAAGATGGAAAGACATCACAGAATGGATTGAAGTTGGGCGAGGCAGTCAAACGTGCAGAGGACAGGGAAGGATGGAAATGGCTGGTTGACAGGTTACTTGTAGTGCCTTAACAGCAACCACCACAGGTCAGATGAAGGTGAGGCCACAATGAAGGAAAAGACAAAAGAAAAAAAAAACACAAACTAATTCCATGCCTGATGACGTCATAAGTTGAAACTAAGTTGATGTTAAGTAAATAAATGTTTATATAATAAATAAAAAAAGGAATCTCTGCTGTATTAACTTCTTAAATTACAAATATTAATTCAAATTTACACAATGTTTAGATTCAAGATTTTATAAAGATAGTAAAACTCTTCAGTTTTTTATTCTCTACTGATTATTATATTGTACCCAATTAGTGATTTCAAAAGTAAGAAAGAAAAAAATATAACTTGGTGCTATCAACTAGAATCGAAACCGAAACCTATAGCTCTCCAGCCTTAGTCATTACTGTTTGAGCTATGGTCATAGGGGAAAAACAAATCAATTCTCTTCTTTGTCATTATATTCACAACATTTCAGCCAATGTAATAGCCAACCTTCTTTAAGTGCATTGTTTTGAATTTGGGAACTAAGAACGTCCAGGATTACACCATTCAAAATGTCGTAAATATGAATAGAAAGATGAGAATAACGTCCACAATTAAGTACAATATTTGATAACAAATGTGAAAACTGTTTTTATTCATCACACTTATCAGTAGAATAATCCAAATTTTCAATCCTCATCTAAAAAATACTGAAATATACAAAAGTTTCATCTCTCTGCTGCAGATATTGACGGTGTGAGATTCAAAGAAAGCAACTCCTATCATAGGGCATGTGCCAGAAGCAGAGATGCGTCATTGAATTGCTGGCAGAATGCATTGAAACTGGTAGTTCTTACGTAGAAAAATAAATTCTGGAGCACAAAAGGTCACCCGTTTTAATGGTACCACATCTGTTTTTGTAGCTCTTCAAAATTTTTTGGTAAAAAATAAAAATAAGAAGTTTCACTTTTAGACCAACCCTCATACATGATCAAGCTGGACGAAACTTGGTCGATTGGTTACAATTGGCTGGGAGAGTTGGATGAGATTGTCGTAAGAGTTTTTGAGTTAGACAATTTGATTCTTTGATAATGTTTAAATTTAGACAGAAAAAGTTGATTACTTACAAAATTCCAAACTAATGATGCGAATTAAATTATTGCATATGATGTGTTGTATTAAACCCAAACTACATGATTATATATATATATATATATATATATATATATATAGAGAGAGAGAGAGAGAGAGAGAGGATAAAAGATCAATAATTGTGAAATTATAAATCAGCTTCAAAAGTAGAAAGAAAACAAAATCCATTTCTCTTTTGTTTGAAGCTGATTTATAATTTTACACTTATTGATGTTTTATCCTTTGTATTAATATAGCTCTAGGCAGATACATTACTTTTTTTCTATAACGTTGAATGGTTCAGGGGTCGCCTGATGAAGTCTCATTGACTGAAACAGATGGCTGTTTGTAGCAACCAAATATATATATAGTCAAGTCAAATAATATTATTCATTGAACTTTTGAATAGTCAAGTCAAATAATATTATTCATTGAACTTTTGAATAGTCAAGTCGCTGCCTGATGATATCTGTTGTTTGATTGAAACAAGTGGCTATTTGTAGCAGCAGGATGTGACCATGTTTATATAACAATAAACAAGTATTATCAGCTCTTTTTATTGAGCACTAATAACCTCGTTGAATTCATTAGTCCATTACTTTTGAATAAAAAAACCCGAGTATATATATATATATATATATATATATATATATATATATATAAAAACGTTGTTTTTATTTGTATAGACAAATATTACGTAGTCGCTGTCGCCTGAAGAAGGCTTGTGGTCCGGACCGACTATTTTTCTGAAACATTAGCATGTTCAGTGTAGCAACTATGTAATATTTGTCTATATAAATAAAAATATTATATTTTGCTGTTTTTATTGAGCACTTAATAACCTCGTTTTAATTCATGAGTTTTCCCTCCTGAATACCTTTAACTTGATAAATATAAATGTGTGTGCAATACTTTTATCAATATTTCAATTGTTTTGTAACCATTTGGACAAATTGAAACATTATATTATTTAAAGATATTCCCAACATAGCTACTCTTCAGACACCAAAATACATTTGTCATATATATATATATATATATATATATATATATATATATATATATATATATGAATATATTCATAATCCCTATTTTAAGGGAACAAGCAGTTTGGACTCACCTTGTTCATCCTCATTTTATTTTATTTCTTTATTTATGTTTTCAATTTCCTTCAAACTGAGTATTTCTTATTTTTAGATGATAATTCTACAATTTTCTATTTTTATATTCATTTAATCTTTTAATGTTATTTCTATTTTTTTCCTCTTTGATATTGATTTACTTCCTAAACTATACCTTTTAGATTTTAGTCTTTGTATGTCCAGCTATTCATTTGAACATTACTGAATTTTAATATATAAATTTTTTGTAAAAAAATATTAATAACATATATATATATATATATATATATATATTAGGGTTGGGACATATTAATTTATTTTCATTTCGGACTATTAGTCTCATCTTTATTAGTTGTTGTTTTTCATCTTTTATTGGTTTGTTTATTTACAACATTTCGGCCAACTATTCATCTGGCCTTCGTCAGGTGGTAACCGCGACGGATAGGAACTTTGAATCTCCTAACTGCATTCTCAGCCATCACTGCCAACCGTAGTTGTTGTCGTCTCACCACATTTTGGCCAAGTAAACCTCTGGCACGCTTTGGGTGGGATTGAAACCGCTATCTTCAGACAATGTTCAAAGCGTGCCAGAGGTTTACTTGGCCAAAGTGTGGTGAGACGACAACAACTACGGATGGCAGTGATGGCTGAGAATGCAGTTAGGAGATTCGAAGTTCCTATCCGTCGCGGTTACCACCTGACGAAGGCCAGAGGAATAGTTGGCCGAAACGTTGTGAATAAACAAACCAATAAAAGATGAAAAAACAACAACTAATAAAGATGAGAATAATAGTCCGAAATAAAAATAAATTAATATATATAATGCTCATCTCAAAAAAAAAAAAAAATGAATTCCAATTAAGGAATAATATATATATATAGGATTGGGACGATTAATCAGAATCAGAATATAATGAAATTCTAAATGTTCACCATTTTTTCCCCTGTTTTAACATAACAATTGGGATTACTTGTTTTTTTTTGCTTTTTTTTTTCAAAGTAAATAAACGCTTTAAAATAAGTTAAAGTACCAAAAACATCCAGGTAGGCAAAAGAGTACCTTATCTTGCTTTTGATAACATTTGTTTCATATATATATATATATATATATATATATATATATATATATATATATATAAACACATTTTCACTTTATGTTGCCTATATTACAAAATGCCCCATAAGGTATTACTGTAATAAAGGCCAAATTTATAGAGGAGACAACTTGAGTGCAGAAGTGGGTGGCAAGATATTTGTTCACATTATATTTAAATTTCTGCATGTTGCTATAGTCGGAGGATACAGGGAGCAAGGAGGGAATTTTTTCTCAAATGTAAAAATACACTTGTGGGGGATTACTCTATAGATTTTAGTTTTGCAGGTTGTTTAAAAAAATCAATAAATATTTAGTTTACATTACTGCCGACAGTGAAAGATTTTATTTTAAACTAGCGGGGGTACCCGGCGTTGCCCGAGTGTTTGTTTCCGGGACGGGGGGGGGGGAGTTTTAAAAAATGTTATGGTAGGTAAGTAGGAAGGATCAAACCCGGAGTCATGAGTAAAAGTAGGAAAATAAAGTGTGAAAAAAAACCAAAAAAAAAACCATCTGCAACGTTAACAGTTCGGCCACCAAGAAAAGTCCATTCCAGTTGTTTAGGAAAAAAAAAAAAAAGAAAAAAACGACTACGGTAGGTCGGCGCGAACGTGAAAATATAATGTGAATTGTCCAGCACGCTAACCACTAAGCCACAGAGCACTGCAGCTTAGTTTAGTGATTTTAAATAACTTCACATGAAAGAACTACGAAGCCAAACCGGTGTTCTCTTCTCAACTGTTCCTTGTGAACGATCCCCAAACGGTGTTAAGTGGTGGCAGGGGGAGGAGGAATTTATTAGAGAGAAAATATTTTACCACTTCCATTGATCTTAACCGATTTTGGCCGTGACTTCTCAGCAGAAAAAGTATAGAAATCTAAGATTATCGAGGAATTTGAGAAATAATAAGCCTATAACACACCTCAGATATTGTTCTGCCGTTTGTGCATATTATATTTGCATGAAATATCTTGATTTTTAATTCTAATAATGTCAAAATCAGACGGGAAAAAATGAGTTCATTTTATTTATATAGAGAAGACAAAAGTAAAAAAAAAACAAAAAAAAACAAAGATATTTAAAAAAAAAAATTTTTTAAATCGTTTTTGGCATGGGGAAATAGGCAAAATTTTCTGATTCCGATACCAATATCACAAAAAGTTCTGATTTTTCTGACTAATCATCCCAACACTAATGTGTGTGTGTGAGGTATTAATGCTATCACTGAACATTTTTTTGTGATCTTGGTGAAAGGCGCTGATGAGGAGACTAACTGGAATGCACATATATAAAAAATAAGAAAATATAATTCTAAGTTGCCTTTGAAAGTATTGTACACTGGATCATTGTTGACTGAAATTCAAAGAACACTCCCAATAAATTATGTAAAACAATTTGTGCACTTCTATTCACTCTCGATATATATATATATATATAACTACTTCATTTACTCACATAAAATTAATATACGAAAGTATAGATTTATGTGCAAACTTTAAGTATTTACTTGAAAAGTGCTCAATACGTAGGTAGAGCTAGTTAGTAATTTATAAAATGTATATGCCGATTAAGCTACACTGAATATTCAGCGTTTCATCCACTCTAGGATTCCTCAGGCTTATGCGCATAAGCCTGAAGAATCCTAGAGTGGATGAAACGCCGAATAATCAGTGTAGCTTAATCGCCATATACATTTTATAAATTACTATATATATATATATATATATATATATATATATATATATATATATACTAGCAGGCCGCCCGGCATAGCCCAGTCGTAAAATATGCTGAAATATGATATTTTGATTAATGCAGATTTCGTATTTATTATTATAAATATATTAGACCCAATATATAGTAGTGATTTGAAAAGTTTAAAAAGAAAAAAAAAAATGACACGTACGCCACCACCGAGAATCCAAACCAAAACGTTTAGCTTACGATTTACTTTTTCCTTTGACATTAATGCCTGAGCTATGATGACATGTTTGCTGCAAGGTTAAAAATTAAAACATGAATCAATACCTATTACGTTCTGCATTGCATATTTGTAATGCCGTCATTCGACCTTCACTGGGAAAATTTCATTGTTTCAATTTTCACATTGATTTTTCCCCGGCTAAAACCCAAATATAAAGTTTTGCATGGGTTCGAATACCCTATATATTACGTTTCATATCTGTAGACCAAAAACTGGCAGAAGAGTTTGGTTGGCAAAATTTTTTAAGCATATATAACTACTTCATTTACTCACATAAAATTGATATACAAAAGTATAAATTTATGCGTAAACTTTAAGTATTTACTTCAAAAGCGCTCAATACGTAGGTAGAGCTAGTTAGTAATTTATAAAATATATATAGCGATTAAGCTACACTGAATATTCTGCGTTTCATCCACTCTAGGATTCTTCAGGCTTATGCGCATAAGCCTGAAGAATCATAGAGTGGATGAAACACGGAATATTCAGTGTAGCTTAATCGCCATATATATTTTATAAATTACTATATACATATATATATATATATATATATATGCATACATAAATATATATAGAAAGAGAGTTGTGTTTAATCTTTTAACACAATAATGATGCAAGTATAAATCATGTAAACTATCTTAATTAATATAATTACACGTAGTAGTTAATTAAAGATGATCATCCCATAAGAAAACCGAAAAAAACTAATAGGGAATTAATTAAAATTAATGTTTAAAAGAATATGCAAATTAGCTAGATTTTTTGTCAGATGAATGCCATTCCACAACCCATGTATAACCAAGTTGTATTTTCTTTTCAAATAAATAGAAAAAAAGGGTTTTAATATGAATATCAATACACATAAAAACACAAATTTATTGGAGAGTATATATATATATATATATATATATATATATACACACACACACACACACATATATATCGTTTATTCACATGTTGTAAAGAAATATAATATTTTAGTATTTACTTTAACAGTGCTCAATACATGAGTAGAGCTACGTAATAAGTTATGAATATATATTTCATCCCCATAGGTAATCCTCAGGCTAAAATGATATTTTAGACTCACAATTCCCTATAGAGATGAAACACGGAAGCTTCTGCATGGCTTAATCGCCATAAAAATATTTTCATAACTTACCAATGTATATATTTCTGCAAACCGATTTGATTTGTTTGATGAAGTCAGGGAAGCGTGTCAAGAATTCTTTGATTCAAAGCCTGCTGAATGGTACTTTGACCAGATTCGAAAGCTTGCAGATGAATGGCAGAAAGTCTTGAAAAATGATGGTCTTTATTTTGAGGATAAATTTTTGTTCTGTTATTTCTTAGCGAGTAAAATTTCAGGTTTTGCAAGTGTTTACAAACTTTTGGGACAACTTAATAGAGTTAAACAAGAATATACCTCCATCAAAGTAGGCACTTTCATTTAAATCCCTAGAAAAATCACAAGTAACCATAGTTTGACTGAATTTCTAATGGCCAGAAAAATAAAATCCATTTTATATTCTGGCATGTGTTGAGTCGTTTAGAAATTGACTTACAAATCAACCTATCTCTGGCCAGGTCTTTATTCATCCTCTTTTCTCACAAGTTCATCTTTACCACTTGCTTCCATGTTTTCCTCAGACTTCCATCTCAATTGTTCTACACCTATTAACCCAAACATGTCTATTTTTTTCAATGTGACCAAACCAACAAAGTCTCCTGTTCTGCATATATCTCTCTATACAATCCAGATTTAATCTTCTTTTGAGACCTGTCTCTAAGAGTCACGTTACACATCCATCAAATCATTCTCATGTCATTTCTCGCCATGCAACGCATGTCCTGAACCTTCAATGGCTAGGTTTCATTTCCATATAGAATCATATTGCAAATACAAACTTGATATAATCTTCCCTTGGTTGGTAAATTATTTGTATTTTATTCTAATCGAAAAAAAAAATTTAAGATCAAGTCAATAGGTTCAAGGCGGGGGGGGGGGGGTACATTTGAATGATGTCAGAAATGCTACAATATTAAACTCATTACTTTCAGCTGCCAACATAGATTTGGTGATGAATTTATATTTCAATCTTTCAAAACAGATTTCAACACTTCTGGAAAAGGGTGAGGCTAAAAAACTGGAAAGAGGTGTGGCTAAAATCTGAAAAAGGGGGTGTGGCTAAAAACTGAAAAAGGGGTGTGGCTAAAAACTGAAAAAGGGGTGTGGCTAAAATAGTTTTGTACTGACTCTTCTTTATCGAAACATGAAACATTTTTCTAATGTGAATTATTTCTAGGAAAAAATGTTCCATATGAAACAAAATGAGAATTGACAAACAAACAAAAAAAAAACAACTGTCACTCTTCGCTATCAGAGCCATGAAGTTCTCAAGGCAGCTTATGTGCATGTCAGCATGATGCAGAGAGCTAAAAAATTAAAGCCCACAAGATATGTTACCATTTATTTATTATTATTATTTTTTTTTAGTTATCTCATGTCTTGCTTGAAAAGAAAAAATATATTTAAAAAAAAAAAAGGCAGGAAAAGATTAAATATATTTTAGGAAAAAATAACCAACCCAATTATTTTTGTTTTTTGTCCAACAAAATTACCAAACCACAAGTTGTTTTTTTTTTTTGTTTGTTTGTTTGCTTTTAAGTTTTTAGATGTTAATTCGAAGAATGTTAAAAAGTTGCATTTTGTTATCAACCTCCTAAAAATTGAAATAATTTTATTTTGTACTACCAGGCCGCCTGCCATTGCCCAGTCATAAAATATGCTTAAATATGATATCTTAATTTATGCAGATTTCATATGTATTATTGTAGATCCAATTTTGTATTGTACTTAATTTATGGTAGTGATTTCAAAATTTTAAAGAAAAAGAAAAAAATATAACTTGGGTGCCATTAGCAAGATTTGAAACCAAAACATCTAGCACTCCAGCATTATTCATTACCATCTGAGCTAATTCCATACTCACTTAAAAACTAAAAAAAAATAACATTGTTAAGTTATAACAAGTTTCAAGTCTGTAGACCGAAAATTGACAGTAGTTTGGAAGAGACCCTTCCACACACAGACAAACAGAAAA
Organism: Euprymna scolopes; assembly: GCF_053919585.1. Classification (NCBI taxonomy): domain Eukaryota; kingdom Metazoa; phylum Mollusca; class Cephalopoda; order Sepiida; family Sepiolidae; genus Euprymna; species Euprymna scolopes. The sequence goes on from NC_136486.1 coordinate 25,306,017, forward strand.
GGTCACTTATATATATATATAAGCAAAAACAACAGTACTTACTTGACATGTCTAAAAAAGTTATAAAAAATGTCTATCACTATGGTCTAAAACAAAACGTCAGCTATTAAAGTAGTGAAAAGGGAGATAAGTATGTCCCCATATTTGCAATCTTTAAGATGTTTATCTTTAGGGAAATGCAATCCCTCTTCCCTCAATTTTCTGTAAAAAATTACTTTTTACTGTAAATTATTTTCTACTGGATGAAGTTTTGTAACTTTTGGATATATTACTATTTTCGATATGACACCTAAGTAGGAACTGTTACTTTTTCTTAAAACCACATAGTGAACAGATTAATTTTTCTTAAAAAGCACCATTTTTTTTTTTTTTTGCTGAACTAACTTTCTTAAAATTTAATTTTTAAAAGATGAAATGGATTTTAGCTAGTCCAAAAAGTGAGCAGCAATCAAAAGAATACGTTTTGTCCTTAAAGTTTGGGTTTTTTTTTCTTTTTTTTTACTTCCGGTTTTATAAATTATGAAAATTTTTGTTTTACTTCCGGTTTTGTCAATTATGAAAATTTTTGTTTTACTTCCGGTTTTATTAATTATGAAAATTTTGTTTTTACTTCCGGTTTTATCAATTATGAAAATTTTTGTTTTATTTTTGGTTTTATCAATTATGAATTTTTTTTACTACGGTTTTATCAGTTATTTTTTTTAAATTTGCAACAAAATAATCCAATATTCACATAATATCTTTTTCAAAATTTTGTAAAAATATAAATTAACATTTTTTTTGTTTTTCATAATGTTATTTGTAGAAAATTTCATGTGGATTCCTGTCAGACAGAATTTCTTTTCGTAAATAAAACTTTGATGCTTATTAAAAATTCTACTTATTCAAAAAAAAAAAAAATAAAAATACAGAAAAATCTTTGATTTATGGAACAGAGATGTAATATTTCAAAAGGTTGCGTAAATTGATCAAGGTTTTTTTTTTTTTAAGCTAAAAAAATTTATGATTTTTAGCAATTTTAATATTTAATGTATTTACTATAAGGCTGCATTTAATCTCAATAGTTTGAATTGAGTTGTCTCCCTCTTATTTATGGTGGATCAAAAATATGGCTAATCAAAAATCATTACGTCTCGTTTTGTCATAAAATTTGATTTTCTTAGTTAAAAAACTACTTGATGAATTCATGCGATTTTTGGAATATGACATCTTCATTCCGTGATACATATCTACTTACATATTTTTCAGTATTTTTTCTTTTTCTTTAATAAGTGTAATTCTAAATTAGTACAGAAACAATTTTGGATTAAAAATTCTCCTAAAAACAAAAAATCAAACTATATTTAAAAAAAAACAAAAAAAGTTTTGTAAATAAATATTTTTTTTGTAATTAAAATTCTGCAACAGCAATGTAACAAATGTACGCCATTTTTTTCATAGTTCAACCAGAATTTAAAAAAAACAAAAAAGGTAGCATTAAAACATAATGGTTACCCGTTCTAAGCTCCCTCGAATACATTCGAGGTAATTGTACTGCACATTTAACAGCTGAGAAATAAAAAAAATACAAAAATTAACTTCTACCAAATACATTAAAATTTAACTTTCTATTGACCTATATACTTTAAATGTTCTGAAATTAGATTTTGTCGAAGATTTCTCTTTTTTCACGCAAAAACAAAATAGCTGATTTGCCCCCCCCCTTGTTGTTATTGGTGGTGGTGAATCATTTCTTAGAAATACAGTAAACAAAATATCTTATCCTGCCACTAACACTAAGTGCAACTTCGGGTTAGTTCGGCAGTTGATGATATCGACTAAGAATAATGAGTTTACAAAAGGTCCCAAAACTTTTGATATTGATAAGGACGTTAGATTAAAAATGCTGAATCCAAAACCCCTCCCCTGGACTCAAGGTTAGTGGCAGAGCAAGTCATTTTTTTCTTCTCTACTATCTTTTCTAATTAAAATTTTTAAATTAGTGACCAACTCCAAAAAAATTGATGCAATTTGGCTTTCTTCTTTGTGTTTTGATAAGTACATTATTAACAATAACAAAAGCAGTTCACACACTTTAAAATTACATAAGTCGGTAAAAAAATAAAAATTATAATGAGCTTGGTGAAAACTATTAGTTGTGATTTGTTTTTATTTTCAGTTTCTCGGCTACTGCAAGATTACCTCCATTGGATCCCAAAACTAATAACTATAAATGTATTTATGAATGAATTCTTGTAAGACACAAGATTCGAACAAGTACGAATGAGTAAATTGAAATGTTTGTAATATGTGCCGATTTATGGTGCGTTGAAGTGATGGGAGGGGTCAGCGTTTAGATTACCCGTTGTAATTTGGGAGTGTCATCGTCATTATAGTTAGTGCGTTGCTTCACTCTGTGTTTGATTGAAAAGTCGCAAAGTTAAAAGTGTATAATTGTCTAATTCACAAACTGATGCTTCACAAGTTCCAAGTGAGCCGTAATAATCCGATGGGATGAATGGTGAGAAAAGGAAGTTGGTGACTAACAAAAGGTAACCAAATGGTTGCAAGTAATTCCATGATCAGCTAAAAGGCGCAAAAACTTGGTCTCTGAAAGCATGCTTCACGTTATAGAAGCAACCCTTTAGCAGCTCCAGAGTACAATTAAATTTTCTTCCAACCTGTACATTTTAAATGTGCTGAAACTGTTTTTATTTATTTTTATTTTTTTCAAATTTAGATTTAATTCAAGATTTGGATACTCACGAATATTATGGATCGTGCTATTTTTTTTAGATAGGATTTTCAACTTACTTTCAATTTTTACAGTATCTTTTGTTTTAAATTGTTAGGTGAAAGTACAGAACATAAAAAAAAGCCACCTATTAAGAATGCGTTTTTAAATAAAAACGTTATTTCAGCTAGGTGTGTATACTGCATAAATACCAAGATTTCTTTTCATACAAGAATCAAAGTGGCTGATTAAACCACATTGTTGGTGATCAACCCCTTAAAAAGAGAAAATAGTTAAAAAGAAAAGAAAAAAATTTTTTTAAGTGACTTATCGTACCACTAACTCTAAGTTCAACTGACAACACTACTTGGACTTAGGGTTGGTGGTAAGAGAAATCATTTTTTTAAACTATCTTTTAAACATGAAATTAGTGACCACCGCTAAAAAAATTTACGCTATATGTGACTTTGTGTTTGGCTAAGTAAATTTAATGATAACAAATTTAGCAATAATAAATACCATCAGTTTGCCACACTTTGAAATTTTTGTAGTCAGTGCTGCTGAAATTTTGTTTGATACAAAAAATATTATCTTAACATGATTATGAAGGTGATTTTTTGTTTTTAAATATTAAATTGAAAAATGTTTAATAAAAATCCAAACTATTATAAATGAGGCATAAACCTGAGGCAATTCGTGTTTTTGATTAGAATTAAATTTTCTCAATGAAAAAAAAATGGGATTTTTTTTTCATTGATTTCATTAGATTTTCTTGGTTAAAAAAATTAAAGACAATTCAGAATTTAAGGGAGATAACTATTTTACTAAAGTAGTTGAAAAAAAATGCTTTTTTTCTTACACTTCTTAGTAAAATAGACATACCTTCCTTAGAACAATAAGATTCCGAATTGCCAAATTAAAAAAAAATAATAAAATAAAAAAAACTCTTTTATAAACAGGCAAATTCGAAGAGGAGAGGGGTAATACTATAACCCCATTCTCCATTTTTTTTTTTTTTTGATATATTAAATTTTAACCTCATTTTTCATGATTTCCCGTATTCAAATTAAAAAGGTCAGCAAAAAAAAAAAAAAAAAAATGCTTTAAATAAAATTCAACAATTGCTATAGTCTCATTTTACCAGACCGAATTTGGCAATAAGTTTCTTTTAAAAGTGGAACGTAGCGTTTGCGTGACGAGTGCATAATGTAGAGAGAATCGGTAACGATGTTCGGATCGAAGCCTTCTTCTTTCAAGATGGACTTTTGATATTTAAAAGTTCCAGTGATCGGTATTTCCTTTTGTACGCGCAGAAACAGTGGAATGGAATACGAAGCCAGTTTTCGCTGGCAAAGTTTATAGAGATCTGCGAGTTGCGTGTCGAGTAAGGCGTCGCCATTTTTTAATTTTAGAGATGACATTCCAGCTCTGCCTTCACAACCTGAAAAAGAAAAAAGTGAACAAATAAACTGAAATATAAAGCAAATAAAACACACACACACACAGACATATATATATATATATATATATATATATATATATATAAAACGCCGAATATTCAGTGTAGCTTAATCGCCATATATATTTTATATATATATATATATATATATATATATATATATATATAGCTTACTCGCTGAAACAAGGGGAAGTCATTCTGTATTTCTATATGCAGAATTACTTCCCTTTGATTAAAACAATCATTTTGAAAAGAAATATGCATCTTTGTTGTGGACCTTTATTAGGTCCGGAAGAAAGACACAATTCGGTATTTAATGAAACCGAAGGCAATTCTGAAACTCTATTTTACTAACAATTGTAAAAAAAAAAGATTTTTTTTTAACTACTTCATTTAATATGACAAAGTTTTATAACATTAATAACAACAAAAAAAATGTAAAATGCAACGATGTTTTAATTTTTCTTAAACAAAACATTCGCGTAATTGTAAAAAAAAAAAAAATTTTTTTAATTCAATTACTTTAATAAAATAGATTTAACTCCCTTAGAACAATGAATTAAGATTCCGAATAGCTGAATCGAAATATACAGGGTGTCTAAAAAAAAAAAAAAAATGTACGCACACTTTAACTATGTTTGCAAATAAAGGTTTTATTGTCATTCGGAGTGTGAATACATATTTTTAGACATCGTGTATTAAAAAGAAAGACAAATAAAAAAGTGATTATACGTCCGTCCAACAGCCAAGTGTGCATTCATTCAAGTGGTGTCTTACCTGGTTCAGGCATTGACATTAATGACTCTCCATCTATCTGTCTCCCTCAAGGCATTCATGAATTCATTGTTGCTCATAATTCACAACCCCACTCACGCTGTTTTCTTAAAAAGGTTTGATGCACTGCCACAGCTTTCTTTGCAATTGTACAGACAGTAGGTTACAGTTTCTTTCTGTCTGAGCAGTGCCCATACTGGGCGATTGTCCTGACCATTGTACCCAAAGGGATCTTTTGCCTAGCACAACAAGATACGAAATCATAAACAGAATTATTCTTGATTGCTTCCATATTGCATCAGTCACCTGCTTTCCATGACCCTACATTACCCGGGGGAGGGGGAGGTAATGTGGTGGTGTTTGGGGGGGGGGGTGAAGTAGGTACTCGACCTTCCCCAACAATCTCCCACCAACTAGCAGAAGGAAAAAGGCGCCTAATTTTTCCTTTGATAGTAGTGCTGTCCTGCCACCCTATATAGCGCCTAATATACCCAAATAGTCACCCATCTGGTATTAGACAGGCTCATTGTTGCTTAACTTTGATCTAGTAGGAACCGATGTGTCAACATGATTAGGCCGTATATAAGTGTGCATTACTTGTGCATAACACTGAGGAGCGTAATCTCCTGGTCTTTATAGTAAAAGTAAAAAAGTGTGTTGTTATCTGTAAGGTGGGCCCTACAATGAGCTTAAACAGAGATTGTATCCAAATAAAATCATTAAAAAAAAACGGCATCTTGTAGAGATAATAATTTTTTTAAACGTGATAAATACATTACAGAATTATCACCCGGGATAAAGAACTTTTGTCCTTTTGTTGGTCTTACCTAGAAGCATAATCCAAAGTGCTTAATATCTTGCATAGAGCAGGTAACAACCCAAAAGTGAAATTATATTAAAAAAAAAAATGAAATATATGCTTTGAAGACACTAATGTTGCACACGGCATTTATCATCTATTTCGTTTTTGTAATGCCTCCTATTTTTTATTCTGCTCAAATGGATCAAAGGGGATTGCAAATTGCATTATGACAGCTGATCTTATGATTTACAACCTGAATGTTTCAACTCTCTGTTGCAGATATTGACGGTGTGATACTCTAAGAAAGCAACCCCTGCCATAGACATGCATCAGAAACAGAGATAGATCAATGAATTCTTCTATACAGCGCCTGTAGAACGTTTACAAAGCCGATGCAGTTGATGTCAGCACAGTTAGATGCGTTTGTCAATTTCAAAGTGGCGACAGTTTGTGAATGACAAAACGAGGCATTATTCATTGCTAGCAAAAGTGCATTGAGAATGCTAGTGACTACATAGAAAAAAATAAATTTTGGAGCACAAAAGGTCGCTTGTTTTAATGGTACAACTCCTGCCTCGATAGCTCGTCTGTGTTTTTTAGTTAAAAAATAGACCTTACTTGAAAAGTTTACTAGACAAAAGCAATTGTAAACTTAAATCTAATATCATTATTTATGATATAAATTTCAACCAAATAAAAATGTTCAATACAACAACCATCTGGAATTACCAATTTCGGTTTGTTTTTCATTTTTATTCATTTCTATAAACATTTTACAAATAATGGTTGCAAGAAATTCCATGATCAACTAGAAGGCGCAAAAACATGGGCTCTGAAAGCATGGTTCAAGTTATAGAAGCAACCCTATAGCAGCTCCAAAGTCCAATTAAACTTTCTTCCACCCTGTACACTTCAAATGTGCTGAAACTGTTCTTATTTTATGAAACAATATAATGGTTTAAAATATCTTGAATAGTAATTTCCAAACATGTAGGTGTACCTTATGTGACATTATAAAAAGTTTTTAGTAAATTAATATAGTATTGAAATAATTCAAAAACATTTTCTCACATATATATGCAATAGTTTTGTCGATGATAGTATCATTATAACTATTAATAAAATCAAGGAAAGCAATTTAATAAAAAAAAAGGATAGCCTTTTAAAAACTTTCTTAGAATTAAATTTGCAAGGGAGGTAATATGTCTCACTCTTATCAACTGGCTCTCTCCCTTCCCCAAGAAAACCTATTTAAAATTACACTTGTTTAAATAAACAAAAATACAAAAAAATCTTTATGATGTACATACTCATCACAGAACAAAGATGTCATATTCCAAAAATCATAAATCGATCAGGTAGTTTTGTTGTTTTTTTTTAAACTAAGAAAATAAAAATTTTTTTAGCAGTTTTAATACTAAATGTATCCATTATAATTTTGACTTGTCTTCCTCTTATTTAAGTTGGATCAAAACACATGGCTGACCAAAAATCGTATGTCACACTTAATTATAAGATTTGATGATTTTAGTTAAAATAATAAAAAAAACATACTCGTTTAATTTAATCAAGAAATTGAAAATATATATAAAAAAAAATATATATATTGTATGTACTCGTTACAGAATAAATTTTTCATACAAAAAAAAAAATCACTTAATTTGATCAAGTAGTTTTTTCTTTTACAAAGGAAAATCAAATTTTAATGAGATTAATTGTATTGTTGCCATCTTGCTTATTTCCGGAGACGAGGGGGGGGGGAGTACCTTTAAACGAAAAATTATTAACAAAGGACAAAATAAAAAAGGGATTAAAAAGACGTAGAAACTCTGTAGAATAAGTGAAAAAAAAAACTAAAATATTTATCTAGATATTTTTTCTACCCATGTTTCAAAATAATCTTGTCAAATTTTGAGAAACTTCAACCAGTGATTGGAGTTATCTCCCCTGGCCTCTCCCTCCTCGTCCACAAAATAAGCAAGATGGATGCGAGACGATCGATCTCATTAACATTTGATTTTCCTTTGTAAAAAAAAAAAAAAAAAAAACTACTTGATCAAGTTAAGTGATATTTTTTTTTGTATGAAAATTTTATTCCATAACGAGTACGTACAATATAATTTTTTGGTCAATATTTTAATTTTTTAATGTCTTGATTAAACTAAACAAATATCAAAAAAACTACTTGATCAATTTAAATGATTTTTGGAATATGATATCTTCATTCTGTGACAAATATGCACATCACAAAATTTTTTTTTTTTTTTTTTTTTTTTTTTAATAAGTGTAATTCTAAATAAGCACCCGTTAATCTTTTTGAGATAAAAACTTACCTGGAACCAAGACTCCATAAACATTGACTTCTTCAACAAAGTCAAGTTCTCTCAGGACATTGGCTACATCTTCCGTGGCCACATTTTCACCTTTCCATCTGAAGTAAAGAATAGATATCCTTAAGTTTCCTGAATTTGTCATCGTAAATCAACAATTAAACAAAATTGGTTTAAAATTCTGAATTTTTTTTTTTTTTAGATAAGGGCTGATTGTTTATATTACTTGCAATAATCAGACTATTTTTTTTAACTTGAATGCTATTTGTGAAACGTTTCGGTCGGATTAGACTTCAACCGTCCTCAGGCATATTGGTTGTTGTTTGAAAAAGAAAAGAAAAAAATTACAGTCTTTGTAGATATTTTTGTATTCTTGGAGTTAGTGCCTGTTTTATGGCTATGGTTTCGTATGTGTGAAAAATTGGTTGACAAAAGGGAGGCAACTCTAATAAAAAAAATTACCAGGAGATTATCTCCCTTTCATCGCCAAAATTTTAAGGGTATTTTTTTTTAGCTTTTGTTTTCAAAACCTGTTTCATATTTTAAAACCTGAATACTTAAGACTTTTCTACCCGGTCATGGTTAATAGAATGAGAGCCTGCAACTTCAGTGGATTTGAAATTTCAAGCAAATTCCAGCATTCAACAGAAAGATTCCAGAATTCAACAAGATGTACTTGAAGAAGGTTGTAGATTACATTGGCCAAAACGTTGTGTGACTGAGCATGCGTAGTCATGAAACAGTTGAAAAAAAAAAAAGTCTGGTGGCCTCCCAAATAGCAATTTTTAAATTTTGACCTTTTTAGCTATTTTTTCTGGATGAAAACGATTAAAAGTTTTCCACATATTAGAATATTCTATATACAAAAATTCAAGTTTGTAGATCAAAAATTCGTTGAGTATATAGGTTGAGAAGTGTCTTTTTTTACACACATGCACACGCACACACTCTCACTTTTATAGATATACTAGTGAGGGGTACCGGACGTTGCCCGGGTGTTTGGAGGTGTGGGGGGGGGGGGTAAAAAAAAAAAGAAAGTATGAGGATCGAACCCGAACCGTTGAGGCAAAGTTGTAAATTAAAGTGTGAAAAAAAAAAAACGTGTGACGTTAACCATTGCCCCACCGCGAGATGCTAATGAAAGCACGTTTGAATTTATTTAATTACTTGGGATTCGGCAGGTGCCCGTTTTAATGAGTTAATGAGGTCAAGTTTGACTGCGGGATTTTTATTTTCCCAAGATGTTATAGGAAAAAGACTAACCCACATACGGCGAGCGACAAATGTTGAATATTTATCTTGCCGAAATCGAGCAAATTAAATAGACAGGCGAGCTTCATTGTTAACTCTGAGATATTACGATTTATATGTGATATAAAAAATTTTTTAAAGTTGTGAACCGACCGACCGCTTCTCTGAAAGAAGCCTTTTGTAGACATACAGAAAAAGCGAACATACATACATTTTCGCTTTTATATATATAGATAAATTAGTAGATTGAGTCTGACAATAGCCATGAATAAATTGCATACAATTTTGGGGATTAGATTGTTATGTTTCTGTTGATTCGACTTAAGTTTTGTTTTTCAAAACCTTTTCATATTTAGATACTAAATTATTAAGCTTTATAAAAATAAGTACCTTAATTCTGACAAATTATGATAAATGAGCTTTCAAAACTATGTCTCCTGATCTTTTTGCTGACATTATTGGCACCTTAATTCTGACAACTACTTATAATTCTACAGGGATTTGATTGACTCGTGTTTTAAAATCATTTTAGAAATACTATTTTTTTGGGTTTTCCTGCTTACATTTGAAGTGGGATTTTTATAGCCAAACCTGCACGATCGACCACGACTATGCGATTCCTACAGTTACATACCTTGAAAACGGAGCAATTAAACCTAACATGGAACAAGAAGGAGAAAGAAGCAACCTTAGGAGAAGTTAGTGTTTCCAATGATGGCTGGTTTAACAAAGCTGAAAAGGAAAAGATAACGAAATTCCAAGGTTTTATGCATGACATAAAAAGAAACTGGAATTTTAGGAAGATCTCCATCATTCCAGTAATTATAGAAGCAACTGGACTCGTGAAAAAGAATTTCAAAAACTGCCTGGCAAATATATCCGGTGAACCAAGAGCAAAAGAGATTCAAACAATTGCGCTTAAAAAGATAGTCAGAATCTTAAAAAGATCTCTTGGTTGGAATATATAAGATAGCAGATGAATGTTTGACCTTCAGTAGGATGCCCTATCCCCAGCTTGAACAAACTGGTAAGAAAATTAAAAAAAAAAAAAAAAAATAGAGTGAATGTATGATACTATTCAACCTCACACAGAGTGTTAGGAAGTGATTTATAAAAATATAGAGAAAAGTTGGAAGTAAAAAAAAAAAAAAAAAAAAAAAAAAAAATTGTTAGAAATGATTCTCCAAGGTTCATCAAATGGTTGAATAAGACTAAAGATCTTGAAGTTAATATATTTAGAGTTAGATTTTTAAAAGCAAAAAAAAAAAGGATTGAATGTATGTGTGATAATATTAACCCCCCCCACCCCACTCTGGAAGTGATTCATAAAAAAAGCCATGACAATGGTTAGAAATGATTGAAAATGGTAATAAAGTAGATATTGAGCTAAGAGTGGCTGAGTAGGACAAAAGATGCCGAAGTCAATATATTTAGAGTAAGTTTTCAAGTTGATAATAGTTTGCCGGCTGAGATCAGGAAGAGTTTTTAACAAATGAGGAAATGAACTGATCAATTGACAAAGATGCCTCAACAGACAGCCATCAACATTTGGGGATCCTTTGTCACACACACTCAGTGCACATGTGAGTTATACCAACAAGTATGAAGGCAATCATTGGGCTATACAGGATTGGAAGTCATAAGTGGTAGTAGGCAGGCAGGCTCAAACCCGTACCGCAAAGGAGGAAAAGAACGTGAAAAAAAAAGCGTGACGTCCATCGCCAAACCGGAAGTGGCGAAGGTTTATATTAAGGCTAGTCATCGAAAGGAGAGGATGCCTTTTGAAAATATCGGCGAAAAAAGCGACCCCTCCTTATAGCAAAAGTGCCCAGTTGAGGGTGAAGGAATTGATGTTTTCAGCCAATTTTTCGATATTTGTCATCCAAAGGGTTGAGGTTTAAAATGATACTGATCTTGTGAAAATCCATTGCCTGTTGAAAGTTTTAGGCAGACATACATTCCCTTCCGGAATTCTGCTTTCCCAACCGTACTGATATGCAGAAGTTCAAGTGTAATGTGAACAAACATCTTTCTACTCATCTCCCTTCATAATGCCCTTGCAAATTAAGTCCCTGATAGTAGCCCCCTGCTTCAAAGTGGCACTGTGCTTTGTTTGGGGTGAAAATTGAATAAAAAAAAACATTTTAACAGACAGGTGAGATTTATATTATAGAAAGATTCCAATCCCCATGTCTAAGTGTTGGTGGTAAGGAGTGATTACAAAATTCAATACGAGATATAAATTTAAATGAAATAATTTAAAAATCACAGAAATAAAGATGAGTTTACCCTGTTGTTTGAAGAACCAGCAGTTGTAAATGTTTTTACATATCAACTCTTGATTGGACAAAAGCTCAAAGCGGCAGCTTCTTTTAACCAATCACATCATGATATGTATATATTCTAGAATTTAACCAATCACATCATGGTATGTATATATTCTAGAATTTAACCAATCACATCATGATATGTATATATTCTAGAATTTTATGTGTACTAGAAAACACAAACACGCAGCTTTCTGTCTCTCAATTTTCTTCCAGAGACAAGACACTTGCATACAGCACATTCTGGCTAGGCCTTTCGCAAATAACATACACGTGACAAGATACTTTCACGAACTACTAAACATGGTTAATTACTGGTCCTAATGATTGATTACAATATTTAATATGAGGTGTTACTAAAATTTTGAACATTTTCTTGAAAAATAATATTTCCAGTCATGGATTAATCAGTCTTTTTACCTTGGAGTTTACAATGATAAATGTCGTATAGGACAAAAGACTAGCAAAATAGATAAAGGAGAATTTTAATTTAATACTAAAATATCTGTCACATATGCATCACATATAAAAGAGATTAAGTGTTAGACCCAAACAAGGAGTTGCAGCAGTATGCCAGAGACATTAAAATAAATAAATAACATTTCAGTTACATACACATTTGTCATATCTTCTATAATATAAAGCTGTGTGTGTGTGTGTGTGTGTGTGTGTGTGTGTGTGTGTGCGTGTGTGTGTGTGTGTGCGTGTGTGTGTGTGTGTGTCTGGTCACGAATAGGCTCCTATATGGCTGACTATTTTAAAAAACTGATTACATATAATGATAGAAGATGTATCGAGACACAGGAATGGGTATGTTTGATCTGGCAGAATGGTGGTTCATAAAAATTGTGGTGTCTGCGTTCGCGCCTGGTCCATAAAGTATGGAAATAAAAAATTAAAAAATTTAAAAAAAAACGTTTACAAGTGTTTTTGATATAGATGTACATAATAATACTTTGATAAGTATGTTTTAACTTAAATAGGGATGGTATAATAAAATTGTGGGGTCTGCGTTCGCGCCTGGCCTCCATAGAATGGAAATAGGCACAAACTTTAATAAAGACTTTTCATATCTATCTGCGTAAGTATACTTTGATAATTATGTCTCAGTTTGAAGAAATATGGTATAATAAAATTATGGGGTGTTCGTTCACGCCTGACGTCCATAGAATCGAAATATGTCACAAAGTTTAACAAGGTTTTTTAATATAGATCCACAGAATATTGTGATAAGTGTTTCAGTGTGAACAGGTATGGTATAATAAATTATGGGGTTTATCTATTTTATTTTTACTTTCATCATATTTTGCTTTGGTTTTGATACCCCCAAATTCAACACAAATTTACAACCCTTCGTTTTCATAACCTATCATACTTTCATAAATCAGAGTCCATTTTCTGTGGGCTGTTTTTGAACCCAGTCAACAACAGGCACTTTTGCTAGTATATATATATATATATATATATATATATATATATATATATACCAACACAAATTTTGTGGAGATAAAAAGTAAAACTTTGCGTTTTTGTGCAGACGTAAAATGGAGTATACCATATGACAGAGAGTATCTACTTTCTGTCCAATCAGAGCTCGAAAAAAAACACATTTCTCAAATCTTTTCTGACAGCCTCGCTGGAGCCCCCCAAGGGATATAAAAGACACCATGTGAAAATCAAATCAACTGCCTCTTTTTCTAGTTTTTTGTCATTCCAGCAACATGCCACATACACATTCCATCTAAAAGGGAAAATATGTTTTTGCCAATTAAAGTTACTTTTTCAAACCGACCATGATAACTACCTGACAATCGACTCGGACATATTTACATGGAAAGAATTTACTCTTAATTGGATCGGATTTATTCTAAGAAGAAATTTAATTCCAGAATCAAAAACAAACTTTACCATTTCTTCTCTCGTATAATGACAGAGCACACATACATAAAAAAAAAAAAAAAAATGATGGTTCTTTTAATAAATTTTTATATTAATTGTTGAAACTGATATTTATCTTGTTTATTACTTACACCTTTTATTTATTTTTTTTTTTTAAGGGGTTGAGAGATATTTATCTACGCTCACGCCACAACTGTGATACCAGGCCTTGGTGGATATCGACCAATCCCTTACAGAGTGAACACTTAATTTCTAAGACTTTAAACTGAAGTAAAATAAAATGAAATAAATGAATAATTGAATAAATAAAGTATCTTTACTTGTCAGCTACACTTCAATTTGAAATAGCATCTTTTATCGATTCATAACATTGTTCTTGACAGAATGAATGGATGCATCTTAAAAATGGATCCGTCCACATTTTTTCCTGCGAAGCAAAAAAAAGAAAAAGATTCCATGTATATATAATTTGATAATGACTTTCAACTTACCGGAATGTGTCGCCTAATCTGTCTTTGAAATATACAAAGTAATCTTTGTCCTGATAAAGAAGATCCCCAAAATTAAAATATTTGTCCCCTGGTCTTAAAACATCTCGTAAAATTTTCAAACTTTCCAACTTATTTTCGCCTTTGTACAATTTTTGGTCCAAAATGGGAAGAATTTCTCCAAGCAGCAAACCAACTTCACCTGAAAAATAAAAAATAATAAATTTACAATCTATAAAATTAAGAAAATCAAACAGCATGGTTGTGTGAATGATCATATTCTTGATAACGGACAGACATAATGCCCCGATTAGCGGAGAACTATGGCTAGATGGTATCACAACAAAATACTCATCCCTTTGAGGGGGTTGTTGTTAAGAAGGGCATCAAATAAGGCATTCAAACAAACCATGGTTGTTCAGCAGCCACCAAAAAGCAGACCCATGCAAGCCATGGATACCTGTTTAAATTCATAATTGCATATTAAAAATGAGACAATCTGATAATTCTATCATAATATCCAAACACAGATTTTATGGCAAACCTTGATCATAAATAATGTCTACTAAAAAAAGACAATTTCCATTAAATAAGATTAGATCTGCAAGACTTCTAGGTTTTTAGTTTTAATTCAGTTTATTTGGCAAAAAATAAAACAATTGTGCTTTGGAAAAGGTGGTTAAATTTTGCACACAGAAGAAACAATAACCCAAAATCTGTTGACATTCACCTTAAATTGTTGCATTGTGGGTGCATTTATTATCTCCCTTGGAAATCTATCCACGGTCCGGGCATTCTGATTGAGAAAGTAATCTGCTGTTGGTTTAATCAAAATCCATGGTGAAATAGTTTCTTGTAGTGTCCACATAGACCTATTTCTTGTGCAGTTAATTCATCTTTTATAAAAATGCTCCATTTTGGGCATCATTTTTCCCAAAGGATATCATTTTGGGATTACTATAAACTGTTTGATTACAGTTTCCATTATTGCATCTGTCAGGTTTGAAATAATTTTAAAATTGTCTTTTCGTTATAAGGGATGTTCCAAAAGTAATACCACCTATTTTTTTTTTTATTCTGTTCGAACGGATGAGATGGGATTACAAATTGCATTGTTATGATGACTGAACTTAGGCATTCATAACTAGAAAAATTTATCTCTCTGTTGCAAATATTGCAAAGAAAGCAACTCCTGTCATGGACGTCCGTCAGAAGCAGAGATGTATCATTGAATTCCTCCATGTAGAAAAAAAATTAAACTAATCAACATTCACCGGTGCCTGTTGAATATTTACAAAGTCGATGCAGTTGATGTCAGTACAGGTAGAAGATGGGTTTGTTGATTTCAGAGTGATAACAGAGATATGAATGGCGAAGTGTGCTCTGGACCGAGGCATCAAAAGTGCATTGAGAATGGTGGTGACTATGTAGAAAAATAAATTCTGGAGCACAAAAGGTCGCTCGTTTTAAAGGTATCACTCTCGTCTTCGTAGCTCTTCAAAATTTTAGTTTTTGAGCAAAAAAATAGGAGGCCTTACCTTTTGCATGACTCTTGTATAACAAAACTATTTAAAAAAATAAAAAAAGTCTTAAATACCTTGTTTCACTATAATGCATCGTCCTTTTTCATTTCTTAGTGGTTCCACGCTATCAACATCATATTTTACAAGAATTGTTTTTGAAGGGAACAGTCGGTTCTGAAAGATTTCAAACAAATTTTCTATCAAAAGTTTGCGATTACACTAAGTAAACAAAGATGTTTGTTAAAACATTTTTTAAATTTCATTTCAAACATTCATCACTGTTGTTGGAGGACTCACAAATATAAGAAGTAAGATTTTTTTTTTATGAGGCAAGAAAAAAGTATCTACATATTAAGTCCAATAATTTAGGAAACAGAGGCATAAAATTAAAACATCATACATCGCCTCTGTTCAGTCTCAAAAGACAATGGCCATCTATAAGGAGGATAACTACACATGTAATTGCGAGGCAAGGGTTGCACAATCTCCAACCACACCTCTCCTGAATCGGCACTGCTTGAGTCCAGTGACAAGGAAAAGTCCAGGATGACTGGAAACAATGCCGAGATAAGCAGAGAGCACATACAGCACCTGGAATTCCTAAATGGTCACCCATTTAATACTGACCAGGCTTAATGTTGCTTAACTTTAGTGATCTGATGGGATTCAATGTGTCAATATGATTATGCTGTTAAAACTAAAAGTAGATGCAGTAAACTCCCCAAAATGGAATTTTCGTAATTAATATATTCTTATTAAACTAACGAAACCTGTGGAAATTCCACAGCAGACTCTTTCATATGTAATATATTGATGTTGGCATTCTGATGATGTTTAGCGTAAATGGAGACACCATGATATTATTAATGTAGCTCTTTTGTTAAAACTGAAAAAGTGTTTATCTAAGCTAGCAGGGATGCTCGGCATAGCCTGGTCGTAAAATGTTTAATTATGATATTTTAATTCATGCAGATTTTGTATATATTATTATAGGTTAATTTTCTATCGATTCTCATATATTATAACGATGTGATTTTAAAAATAAAAATATCTATCCATATGACTTTGATGCATCAGCTTGATTCGAAACTGAAACCAAAACTTATGAAGAAAAAAAAATGTATATATCTGTATATCTATAAAAGTGAACATGTCTGTGTGTCTTTCTCTGTGTGTGTGTGTGTCTGTGTACATTTCCCTATGCAATAACTCTGTCAAGTTTTAGTCTACAGACTCGAAATTTGATATACAGGGTACTGAGATTTGGGAAAATCTATGATCGGTTTTCGGCCAGAAATTTGGCTGTTAAGGGGTCAAAGTTCAACGATCTGACCTTTGAGAACTCTACCAATTCCTCCGACAATTTGGGGTGTAAACACTTGAAATTTTAGATATAGGTTCCTTGGACATGGATCTAACTTAATAACTTGATTTGAACCCAAAACAATAAATGTTAAAGGGTCATAATAGGGGTCAAATTTAAAAAAAAATTACCTTTTTTTTTTTTTGCTCAGCATACACCTCCAAACACCCGGGCAACGCCGGGCACCCATGCTAATATATATATATATATATATATATAACTTGAGTTCCTTCAGCTATAACCAAACTAAAACTTATGAAGAATTCTTGGTAAAATTATTTCTTACAAGAAATGGAAGGTCATAACAATTAAACGACAGTCACTCGGCAGAAAAAAGATGTATGTGTGACACACAAAATAACACTCACGCGATTGTATTTATATATAGATTAAATACATTGTTATTGTACATTAAAGGTAAATAATTAGTTATTGGAATATTTTCAATAAATTGATAATCATCACTTTATACTTCAAGTCAAATAGGAAAATACATTAAGGAACAAATAGTGCTCCCTCATTCCAGCTAGCAAAAGAGGCACACGGTAATTATGACTTAACCCTTTTTTAAATTTGTTTTCGTTTCTACCTTCCTTTTGTCTTTTAATGTTATCTATTTCTTCCTTTGTAATTAATTAATGTGATTATTAAATAAAAATTATAACATTAGCATGAAGTGTTAATCCCTTTTTTTATTCTATGGCTGGCAGATGAAATTCAGGAATTTACCCCATAAAAAAAATAATAGACCACACACAACCCACTTTATAGATTGGTTGTATGAAATGTTGTGTTGATAAAGAAGGATACTTTTCAACAAAAAGGAAAAAAAAAAAGAAAAAAAAGGAAAGAAACAATTTTCTATCTCCTCTATTTTATTTTCTGTCTGTGATTTTCACCGATTGGTCAATTTCAGTCTTTAGAAAAATGAAAGTTTTATTTATTTATTTATTTATTCCTTCACACACACATTTTAGAGACATTAGAAAAAAAAATTGATTTCCTTTCATTCCAAATTAAAAGTTTTAAATTTAGCTCTGATGTTTTTTTGTGATCTATTTTAAACATATTCTTAACTAAATGTTGTTTTTCATGGCATTTTGGCTAAGAACAATTCTGACACTACTCTTCGACTATTCTATCCTGGACCAGTGGAGGAGAAATCCTTTTAGACTGAGGAGAAAGTCCAGCTCTGTAAAAGGTGTGGTCTGGATTGATGAAAAAATAAAACTTACCTCAGTCTAGAAGTATTTCCCATTCACTGTACAAGGACAGAACAGTTTAGAAGTTTTTTTTTTATTGAAACCCTTTTTAAGATCAAAAATTGATTTTTTATTTAAAAATAAAACTTGATCAATTTACATAATTTTTGGAATATGATATTTTCATTTTGTCATGGGTACGTGCATCATACAGACTTTTCTTTCTTTTTCTTTTTTTTTTATATATAGGGTGAATCCTGGACAAAACCCGAATAATAATAATGAAAACTATTGTATGGTTTCTAATGATTTTGTTTTTATATTTTATTTTTAAATAGTTGAATATAATATGGACTTAGTAGGGTAACCTGGGGCAATTCCAGACCCTCTCAACTGAAAAGCCATTCAGTTAAAGAAAGGTAATTCAGTACTTTAGAGAACTCTTCTCAAGAAGGAGATAGCTTTGTTGGTCATTTCCCCTCAAAGTATTGGAGCTGCTTTTGTTGTCTACAGTGAACATCAATTGATCCAGCAACACAATCCAGAGCCATCTTAAGATAAGCAAAACAATTGCACATTTCAGTCATCCTTATCCTTGTATTTATATCGTCTCCATTGTTCTAAGTTAGTTATTTACTGTGAGTTATGTATAAAAAAGAATATAATATGAACTTAGTACTCAAGAAAGAACCAATCTATATAAATGTGAACGTGTCTGTCTGTCTGTCTGTCTGTGTGTCTGTCTGTCTGTGTACATTTCCCTACGCAATAACTCTGTCAATTTTTAGTCTATAGACTCGAAATTTGAAATACCGGGTACTGAGATTTTGGAAAATCGATGTGACGGGTGTCAGCCAGAAATTTGGCTGTTAAGGGGTCAAATTTCAACGATTTGTCCTTTAAGAACTCTACCAAACTCCTCCGACAATTTTGGGTCTAGACACTTTAAATTTTAGATTTAGGTTCCTTGAACATGGATCTAACTTAATAAAGTGATTTGAGCCCGAAACAATAAATTTTAAGGGGTCATAATAGGAGTCAAAGTTTTAAAAAATTAATCATTTTTTTTGTTTTTTTGCTTTTTTTGCACAGCATACACCTCCAAACACCCGAGCAACGCCGGGCACCCCTGCTAGTACTTTTATAGTTAAAGAATTAACATTTTACTGACCATACACATCCTCTTCATAATTATGATCCTGATTGCAAGAAAATAACACAAATTTATATTTCAACAATTATATATATATATATAACAAATATTAGATCAAGAAAATGTAAAACAGAGTTACTTCCCTTTAAATACATAACTAATCAAATTTCAAATTGTATAATCTTGACATGTTAAAAAAAAAAAATGTCAATCAATTTTTTTATGGAAATCGCTCCAGACAAAACATGAAGCAACTTGATGTAAGGAGTTAAAAATGAAATAAATATACACGAGTGAGCGGGACAGAATCTGTTATACTGATAAAAAGAGGAATAATTCTAAATAAGGAAAGCTAGAGTTATCACCCTTTATCGGTCCTTAAAAAGACTAGAGCATTCTAGAGAGGAGAGTGAAGCAAAATGGCAGCATCGCCGGACACTGAATATCGTTCTGTAAATAATTTAATGTTTCTGTCGTGAATAAATTGTGTTTGATATACAATGAGCTTATCTGCTTGTTACTGCGCTATTCAACACATTTGGCATCACAATTTCTCCGAACACAACAGAATCTATCCCAAAAAACAGCAATCCTTCCTCATTTATTAGGAACGTCACTCATGGAATGTGAAGACAAAATAAGAGCCGTGAGAGTAAACCCAAGATTCACTTTCTAAAATTTTAATTTCGAGTGAAACAACATTTTTATTTAAAAAATTCAGTACTTTTGAACTTTCTCGGCTGGACCAATTTTGCTTCAGTTAATTTGGCTTTTTTGTATTGTCTGTTATCACAGTATGACCGTATTTTCTTTACGTTAAAAAAAATAACATCAAAACAGATATGAGGGGAAAACAAATGAACACATATCCAAAGAAATGGCAGAAACACTAGAGGATGACCTCCAATCTGTAGTGGAATGGGGACAAAAATGGATGGTCACATTCAATGCTGCTAAGACTAAGATTGTGTCCTTCAATAACTACAAGAAACCTTCTCTACCACCAATAGCAATGGTCAAGAACACATTGCCTGAAAGTACTTCTTTTAAACTCATCGGCCTAACGTTTACAGGGAATATGAACTGGAATAGATACATTGAGAGCATTGCCAAGGCTGCTGCAAGGAAGGTTGGCTCCTTCTACCGTGCTAGAAAACTACTTACGCCTGACAATATCCTATACCTCTATAAAGCCACCATTCGCCCATGTATGGAGTACTGTTGTCACATCTGGGCTGGTGCATCTGCTGCTTGTCTCTCACTCCTGGACAGGGTTCAAAAGAGAGTCGCCAACCTGATAGGTCCTGAACTGTCATCTAGGCTTCAGCCTCTGTCCCATCGACGAGATGTTGCATCCCTCTGCCTGTTCTACAAATACTTTAATGGTGAATGCTCTGACGAACTGCAAACACTTGTACCTCCTCGATGTAACTACCCCCGACAAACCCGACAAGCTACTAAGTCTCATCCCTTTACAGTAGAGATCCCTAGGTGCAAGAAAACCTTTTACTCAAATAGTTTCTTCCCCAGAACTGTGGGTCTTTGGAACTCCCTTCCGAGATTCTGCTTTCCCAACTGTACTAATATGCAGAAGTTCAAGTGTAATGTGAACAAACATCTTTCAACTCATCTCCCTTCATAATGACCCTGCTAATTAAGTCCTTGATAGTAGCCCCTTGCTTTAAAGTGGCACTGTGCCTTGTTTGGGGTGAAAATTGATTAATAAAAAAAATAAATTTAAAAAAAAACGCTTTATTTTGCTAGAAACACCACCTCGAAAAATTAGATTCTACTTTGGTAACGTAGTTCACATTTACACACATATAAACATGTAGACACTCAGGGACCCAACACGTTGTAGCAGTGTACGTCGCAAAGAACAGAAGACAAGTAATAACTTGACTCACATTTTTTTTTATTGAAACACCATTTATTTTCGGGTACTTTTCTGAATAAAACATGATCGTGCTCCTTCTTTTTGACCTCTGCCCTTTCGAACATCATAGGTTTCTGCACGTTTTTTTTTAATAGATTTTTTTCTTTTTCCTTACAATGATATCACTTTGCACACGGCTCGACATCTGAAAACTATTGTATGCCATGAGTGTCTGCACTCTGTTACACTATTTTTACGGTGTTTTTTTTGTTTTTTTTTAAAGGTTAGAATGGAGGATCAGTTTCATAAATAAATTTACTGCAAAAAATAATCTCCCATTTCCAGCCTATTCTAACGTTTTAGGGTAGTTAACCATTTTTTTTTTTTTTTTTCACTTTACCATTAATCCTAAGTCAAAGTGACTGCTGGTTAATATTAGAAGATCGCAATGAATGTTTTGAAAGATTATTTATTGGAGAGAAAGAAGGTTTTGGTAAAAAAGAATAAACATTATACTCTAATCTCGTAAGGAAATTAATGTAACCCCTCTTCAACAACACAACCACAATGGCCAGCGATAAATTTAAAATATCTTTTAAAACTGATTGATGGATGACTCAAATCAAATCAAATTAAAAATTGTTAATTTCATTTTAAAACTCACTTTTGTCTCCATTAAAAAGCATGTGATCAATGCAAGCCTTTTTTAACACATTTTTTTTTTTTATTTAATTAAAAATTAATGCAAAATATGAATATTTAATGAGTAAGTAAATATTTCTTTTATTGTTGTACTATTTTAAATAATCTTTTTTCAACTAACAGATTTTACAAGCTTATATTCGTAACATCAGATTTAATCAGATGCCCTGGTGGTTTGGCAGGTCAAAAGCAAACTCAAGGCATTCCATTCGAATAATACCAATTATATAATTGACAATAATTAAAACAAAATTTAAATTAAATACAATGAAAACTCATCTAAAGTTGGATGTTTGAATGAAAACAATGAACAAAATTACAAGAATTAGGCAGAGGTCAGTTACCAGTAGTGGAGAAATTCGACCCACTGCACCAGGTCGATTTTCAAAATTAATCAACAATGCACTTCCTTCGGTGGCTCCATAAAATTCCACAATTTTGGGGATTTGAAATCGCTTTTGAAACTTTTTCCAGATATCTTTGCTGAGACCGTTTCCATAAAGAAGTCGCAATTTATGCTGCGTCTCATGTTCCGACTAGAAAAAAAAAAAAAAACAGATTAAAATTTAAAAATTAGAATCAGGACAACTACAAAATAGCAGTCATACAGCTAATAAGAATCAAACGTGTAAATCCTATCGTGTTATCTGGTTTCTTAATCGCTTTTCAAAATTCTCGCTGAAGCTTTTACTGTAGTGAAATTGATTTCAATATTAGTATGCTAGCAGGAAGATCTGACATTGCCCAAGATTGAATGATGATCAATGAATGTTTCACACTCCCATATTTTATTATCATCAAAATCTATAAAATCGTCCACTTTTCAATCAAATCAATTGATTGCCTGCTCTAGTTCTGGGACCCATCGCTGTGCCCTGGGAGGAAGCTTCACATGTCTACTTGCAGTTACTTATTCTGCAATACATTGTAGTCTACATTGCACTGTAGAGAACCTACTGTTGATTTTATAAAATTATTTTCATATATAACTTATTTTTTTATTTTTTTATAAAGGGGTCACCACATATCAAGGCCCAGAGGATAATCGAGGATAAGAGATAATGTGTGTATTGTAGTCATTGGGACAGTTGCATAATAATCGTTTGTAGAAGTAATTTAGTATAATTAGATCATTTACGAGAACGATTGAACAAGAATTTGTTTATATTGGACTTGAAGATAATGATGTTGTAGTCAGTTGGAAAGCAGACCAGCAGAACAGAGTTCTACAGGCGGGAAGTTCTAGGGAAGAAGCTTTGTTCATAGAATCCATGTTTAGGTTTAGGCAACGATAGAGAGTGGGGGAATTTATTGATAGTGGTTTTGGTTAGACAAGTGTTTTTTGTCAAGGATTGGTGAGAGGGAGACCATAGATTGGAGCTCAAACACTTGCCATGAAAATAGCGATAGAGCAGGGATGGGCTTCCAATGTCTCTTCTGTGGTAAAGAGGCTGCAGAGAAGAGAAAAGCGCATCACCTACTAAATTATAAAGTCTGTTTTGAACTCTGTCAAAGCAGGATATGGTGCTTCGAGCAGCTCCTGCCCAGATTTGGCAAGAGTATTCAATCCCAGGATGTACTTGGCTCTTATGCAGGTAGAGAATTGCTTCAGCAATAAGATATTTACTGGAGTGGTAGAATGATGCAACCATTTGTATATATGGATTTGATGTATGTGCTCCATTTCAGATCAGGACTGAAGGTCAGACCTAGAAGTTTGTCTAAACATGGGGTCTCCTGAAGGTGAGAGCCGTTCATTTCAATAACGCAAATTCATTTCAAAAGTTATCGAAAGAGGTCAAGAGTACTGGATATCTGGGGAGACTTGTTGTCACTCTCACTCTAGGGAACATCACAGATTGTTGTCAGAGAGTAATCTCTGATGATAACCTGTATGAGAAGATCTCTTCATGAATAATAATAAAAATAATCATAATAATAATATAATAAAATAATGTAATAATAATAATACAAATAAAAATAATAGTATAATAATAAAAATAATATAATAAAAAATAATAATAACAATAATAATAAAAATAACAATAACAATATAGTAATAATAATAATAACAACAACAACAATAGTAATAACAATAATAATAATAACAATAATAATAATAATTTGATCTTATCTAACAACCTAAGTAATTATAAGTCCCAACTTCAAACTATTGAATATGATTAATACTACTGCTACTACTATTAATATTAACAATAAAATTAACAATAGGTTAAGGTTACTGTGCAAAATAATGTACCTTATTAATGTGTTGCCTTAATTTTATGGATTGGACATTGAAACTTATGGCTAGTTGTAATATTAAGGAAAAGCATGATTTGTTTTGTAATAAACAAATACTACTACTACTACTAATAACAATAATAATGTTAATTCTCTGTAAGTAATCTTTAGTATGACGCAATATTACTACTACTAGTTATATTAATACTACTACTACTACTACTACTGATACATGTTATACAAACTCTCAGAAGAGGAAATAATTAAATTTCGAACAAATAAGCGGAAGTGGCACACAATTTTTTTTATTGAAGGAAAAAATTGTGTGCTAAGATAATTACCATTATCATTAGTAGTAGTAGGAGGAGGAGGAGGAGGAGGAGGAAGTACATCCATGTCTATAGGAATTTAAATCCACTTGTTGATGGCAATAGCCAGCTGCTAAAGGCAGGTTTCATTTGTGCACTAACAAGGAGTTTGGTAATTGTTCTGCGCAACAAAGATTTATTAGATAATTTGGCCTTTTTGCCACCTAACCAATTGAAAAGTAGCAAACAAGCAGGTGTTCAGCTCCCATGCAAAGTGTTTTCTAACCGGTTCCCTATACCAGACTTTAGTCAATCAAAATTGCACATTCTAATCCAATCAGTACCTAACATTTAAGCCAAACAAGTATGGAATGATTAAGAGATTGCTTCGTTTTGTTATTGTTAATTTTGTTGTCAAAACTATTGCCAACGATTTAGAAATTGCCTTTCTGCATTATTGTACTTATTATTACTACTATAAACTTGTTAGAGATCAGAAAT
The DNA here is from genome assembly GCF_053919585.1 of Euprymna scolopes. Classification (NCBI taxonomy): domain Eukaryota; kingdom Metazoa; phylum Mollusca; class Cephalopoda; order Sepiida; family Sepiolidae; genus Euprymna; species Euprymna scolopes. Next base: position 25,330,932 of record NC_136486.1, read on the forward strand.
AAAGATCAAGAATTCTAATTGCTAAAAGTAAATTGCTTTAAAAACTTTGCTATAACAAAATTGCTAAACATAATTTTGCTAAAACAAAATTGCTAGAACAAAAAATTGCTTTAAAAAATTTGCTAAAAAATTGCTAAACAAAATTTTACTAAAGAAATTGCTAAAGCAAAAAATTTGCTAAAAAAATTTTTTTTGCTAAAACGAAAATTTGCTAAAAAAAAATTGTTTACTCAAAAACATTTGCTAAATACAAATTGCTCAAACAAAAAATTGCTAAAAATATACTTACAAAAGGTTGAGCTAAAATGTAACGACATAATTCTCCAATATACGAAGCCACGGTGACTTTATATTCACGGCAATCTTTCCAAAAAGATGAAGCGGAGAATTTTCGTTTTAATACAACTGTAGCACCTGCACAAACGGAAGAGGAAGAAAAAACGAAAATGGTTTTAAAAAATAAGAATTTTTTTTTGTTTTAATTATCAAGACAATTATCCTCATGAAACACAATACCACAAGGCTACTTCCCAGCTGACTACAACATGATCGTTTTTAAGTCCAATGATAACAATTTCTTATTGAGCTGTCCCTTTAATCAAATTCTGATTATTCATATTACTTGGATTAATCGGACTAATGTTCTCATTTTGAGTGTTATTTGCACGTTTTGATTTTAAAAATTAACATTGATGATACTTGTTTTTGTTCAACACCAGAAAATGAAAGATTTCTTTGATCAAGAAATCAATTTTTAGTTATAGACAAGAAAATTGTCCAGTAAACATATCACAGTGCTATGAAATTCACAAACAATACCATAGGGCTGCTTCCCAGCCAATTAAAACATGGTTGTTTTAAAGTCCAGTGTTAACAAAATTCTTGTTACGCTTAAATAATCAGATTCTACCCAGTTTCAACTATTGTCTTGTGTGAATATCAAACATAAAACAATCCATCTAATATTCTGCTTGTTTTTTCCTTGGTTAGTCTGTATGTTATATTTGGAAAAAAGGCCAAATACGATTTTTGAATGTCAAACTATTTCAGAAAAGGCCAAATTCACAGAATTTAGTCTTAAATAGGACAATCTTGCATAAAAATGTTGCATAAAAATGGGGAACATTTGAAAGAAATAGGTAAAAAAAAAATAGTCTGCTAAGAGGTGCTGGATTGAAAGAATAAATTTAAGATTGTTTCTTACAATATAATTTTATTATTTGTATTGAACAATATTATTTTCTGAGAATTTATTAGTAATTATTAATTTATCTCATTTTGGATCAGTTCAATATTTAAAATACAATGGACACTATTTTTGTAGAAATCTCAATAAACTCATATTTGCTTCATGTTATTAGTTTTTCAGACCACAATACTAATTTTTTGCGCTATCCAGAAAAATATAGCATTATCAAAACATATTTGTTGATTAGATATATTTCTCATTTTCCAGAATTTTCACGGATCTTGTTAGTTATTATTATTTTATTTATTGGGCAAACCAGAAGAATACCCAATTCAAAGTCTGCAGTAAACAATGTCTTGGTTCCTGATATTAATCTTTATTCATTACAATGTTTTGAAGAAAAAAAAACCCGTTTTATATCCCCACCTACTCACAAAAAACTAAAAATAAAATTAAAAAAAACTAAAATCACATATTGAATATTGTGATTTGTAGAAAAATTTAAATTTCAATGGTCCTTCCAAGTTTTTATTCTCCCCTCTCCAAAAAAATATTAAATTACATCTTAAAATAAAATACATATAAAATGTTTGGAAGCCAAATTACAATGAAAATAAACGAATATTTATTTTCCAATGTTCACATAAATAATTCATTTTTATATAAAACAATGTCTAAATCTGTGGAAAAGAAGATAGAAGACTCGTCAAGATCAGACATAGTTGACAACATATCAGCCCGTTGATTTTAAGGGGTTGCGCTGGTCGTTTTGTTGTATTTAGCACTGAGGAAGTTACTAGCCATTTGCAGAAAATAACAGCCCTACATGTAACAGTCCTACATGTAACAGCCCTACATGTAACAGTCCTACAGAGACGTCCCCATGGTGAGAACAACCAAGATATTCTTCCTGGCAAATGAGAGAAACACATCAGCGTACGAAAAAAAATAAAATCATCTTAAAAATATATTTCGAAAATAATTTCAGTATTTTTTAAATTAAAGTACATGATTGTATGCAATTCTGAATTTTTCAGATAAGAATGTTTGTATTATTTTGATCCATCGGACAATTATTCTAATTTTGGGTGTTATTAGCACAACGATTCGGTCGCTGCACCCTGTGACCTTCTTCCGGTGTTAAATACATGTTTCCTTTTCTCTTCCAAGGAAAAGAGGGGAGTTAACTCTGCATTGCAAGAGTTTTCCCCCTTGCATTGTGTTTTTTTTTAAATGAAAATACACTTGGGTATCGATTCTCTTTTTTGTAAAACATTTTTGCACTAATATTACAACAATTTGCATAAATATCCCGAAAAATTGAGTCATTGGAAAACTCTAAAAAAAATATCTTAGTGACCACTGAAGATTGAATTTTCTTTATGATCTACGGATCCACCCTCAAAACCTCGGTTTGAATTCTTGCAATGCAGAGCTAACCCCTCTTTTCCTTAGTAGAGAAAAAGAAAAATACCTGATTATATATTTTTGGAAAGTTTAAAGAAGTCAATATTATTTATTAATTTTTTTCAAACAAAAATAGAATCATTGACATTCCACCATGATGGAATGAATATACATCCGGGTTCCTCCTCACAAGAATATGATTGGCTGATGTAAGCCATAAATACAACTTCGGGAAGATGTTCAAAGACATGCTGGAAACCTAAAGATTAAGCATATTATTAGCAATGAGTATGAACAACAGTTTTAATTACATGCTAATTACTTGATTAGTGCAACCAAGACCACTCAGCTACTTCAAACAAGTAGATCCATTTTCCGGGACATATCACATTGGAAAGAAAGTAAATTCAATCTTTGTTTAATGTTTATCAATAGAAATGAATTTCCGTGTGTGTGTGTGTGTGTGTGTGTGTGTGTGTGTGTGTGTACATTTCCCTAACAAACTACTCTGTCAATTTTCAGTCTATAGATTTGACATAAGGGGTATTGAGATTTGGGAAAATCTTTTTAATCGATTTTCGACCAGAAATTTGGCTGTCAAGGTGTCAAAGTTCAATGGTTTGACCTTTGAAAACTCTACCAAACTCCTCCGCCAATTTCGGGTCTAAACACTTGAAATTTTAAATGTAGGTTACTTGGATATGGATCAAACTTTTTAATTTGATTTGAGTTCAAAACAATGAATGTTAAGGGATCAAAATTGAGGCCAAAGTTAAAAATAAATTGACCTCTGTGGTCTCTACCAAATTACTCAGCCAATGTTTGGTCTAAACATTTGAAATTTTACATAAAGTGTATTTAGACATAGAGTAAGTTTTTAATCGTTTTTTGGCCGAAAATTTGGCTGCCAAGGGGCCAAAGTTAAAAAAATTAGACCTTTGCGGTCTCTAGTAAACTATTCAGCCAATTTTCGGTCTAAATATTTGAAATTTTACATAAAGGGTATTCAGACATGCAGCAAACTTTTTAATTAAATTTTTGGGCGAAAATTTGGCTGCCAAGAGGTCAAAGTTGAAAGAGTTGACCTTTGCAGACTCTACCAAATTTCTCTGACACTTTTGGGTCTAAACACTTCAAATTTTAGATGTAGGTTACCTGGACATGAGTCAAACATTTTAATATATATATATACATATGCACATAAAGTTATGAACAGTACATAGGGCCTGAGCAAAGCTGGGCTGAACTGCTAATATATATATATATATATATTCGTTATTTTCAATACATCACAAGCAGGTGACTATTCTCACATCATTATGGAAGCTGAAAGTTTAATTGCTCTCTCTTGAGACATTCCAGTTCATGATATGAGTGTTGAGATCGTTTTTATCATATATACCAAGACAATTTTGAGTATAAAAAAAGTGACAATTTATTCTCTCCAAAATACCTTCACAGTATACTAGAGAGTGAGAGAGTGAGATGTTAGTGGCAAGTGGCTTGTTGACAACTGAGGAGACAAGTCGGCTTCCTCCACTGTCTTTTTTCTACTCTGTCCATTTAATCCACATCAATTCGTTTATATTGACACATCTTCATGATTGTCAAATCAAAGCCCATTTCCAAGTGGTCATTTACATCTTGGTCAGCTGAAGAATATTACATTCCTTCCAATATTATGATTTCTGATGACATTTCTTGGTTTGAAGACTTGTCAACAATATTTGCGTGTGTGTACAATCAGCCATAACTCCGGCTTTGTCCAGAATATTATTCAACAATAAGTTTTAAGATAAAGATGTTAAACACACTTTTTAACCTTTTCTACTGTTTTTTTATGATCCCGAGCAATGCCGAGTAGCCCTGCTAGTATATAATAAACATATGGTTCCCAAATTAAATATCAACAAACCGACTAAGTTTTCTGCTTTGAACACAAAGAAAAACAAATTATTCAGTTTTTTGTTTTCTTTTGCCCTTTCAGTATTCAATTTCCTCAAATGAAAGGAAAGCCTTTCTTGGGTGTTCAAAACTCCAAGAAAATACAAAAATAAAACTCAGTATGAAATGTATGTATCTATGGCAGTAAAAAAATATTGTACACTAAAAAAATCATGCAAACTGATCAAGTAGTCTTATTTCTATAAAGAAAATTCGATTTTCTTCAATACCCCCCTCATAGCCATGTTAAGTATGGCTTTTTAGAATCTCACAGAAATTTAAATTATTTGGAGTTATCTCTCTTGTTCCTTCAGAGCGTTTTCAAGATGGTGTTATGTAACAGAGCGCAGGCACACATATGCAAATACCAAGCAGTGTGCAACGCACGTCACAGTAGGGGGAAAAAAAAAGATTATAAAAAAAAAAGAGCATGTGCACTAACAGACGATTGCATTCGAGATTCGAGAGGACAAAGGTCAGAGAGAAGGAGCACGATCATGTTTTATTTGGGGAAAGTACCCAAAAATAAATATTGTTTAAAAAAAAAAAAAAAAAAAAGGAATAGAGTAATTACTTGTCCTATGTTTCCTTGAACATACTCTACTACAACGTGCTGGGTCCTAGGTGTCTACATGTTACCGCATGTGTAAACATGTGTACTACGTTACAGTTGTGAGATCATCACTCGTAGTTCGGCCATAAAATTTTATTTCCTTATTTAAAATAAGTCTACTTGATCCATCTTTGTGATTTTTGATGAATGATATTTTCTTTCTATCATGGATATGCACATCACAATAAGGAGACATAATAATTGGGCGATGTGTTATGTAGTTGTTATACCTAAGGTATAACAACTACATAACACATCCTCCAATTACTGTCTTCTTATTACATCGGCAAATAAATATTTTATCTTGTCTATAATTGCTATTATTATATTTAAGCTCCACCGTACTTGTTGAGCTTTACATATCTTCAGAAGCCTAATCTTAAAGATCACCTATATTTGCACTGATAGGCTTTTAAAATGCTAAATCGGCTTGTCTGTGGATACAACTAATATTTAATTATAAATATTTATAACTAGCAGGACCCTTAACCGGCGTTAAGCATGCTGATCCCCCTCGTAAAAAGTTTAAGTACGGCTGTTGTTGGTATTACCCAACCGCCAACCTCCTCATGTTAAGAACGGCTTTTAGAATAGACCCTCTTTATTTTGTGCTTAAAACTCAAATATGTCCCAAATATCATAGGTAAACCAAAATTTTATTGTATTTATTTATTTTTTTTTTTTAAATATTTTCGCCACTGTATTTTCTATAAAATAAATTTATGCTTATTGTATAAAATAAATTTATGCTTATTGTAGGTAAACCAAAATGGTTGTTTAAAAAAATAATTTCACATCTGCATTTTCTATAAAATAGTTTGTGCTTATGCACGTAGATTACCCCCCCCCCCCGCGCCCCCGGTCATATTTGTAAAAAAATAGCCATAAAAAAAATAATAATGTTCAGAAAACAATTATGTTGATTAATAATCGAAAAACTACTTATTTGAGGACCATTACAATGCGGTATTTGTTGTAAGCATACTATTTCCCCTAAAAAATAAGACGTTTGGTGTATGAGATTTTTAATAACAGTGTACAAGATTAAAAATAAAAAATACAAAAAGTTTTGTCCGTATTGTTTTGAAATAAACTTCTATGCATATTGTTTAAAAGCAAAGAAAATGTTTGGTCTAAAATAAATAAGAAGTGTGTATTTTTTTCCAAAAGGTGTTTCTCTCTCGCTCTCTCTCTCTCTCTCTCTCTCGCTTTTTGTCTGTCTCTCACTCTTTGTCTCTCTCTCTCTATCTCTCTCTCTATATAGGTATCAGTCTATCTGCCTCTCAGTATGCCTCACTATAAGTCTATCTTACGCTGTTTGTGTATGTTGATGCGTCCGTGTTTACAAAATCTGTTGTTCACCCACTGGTATCACAAACCTCGAACATTATGATTGTATCTGTTTTAATTTGCATAAAACAATAAATTTAAATGACAACAGTAAACGTTAATTAATATTGTGGGGAAAAGGAAAATGAAACAGAAAAGAAACCGTTTGTTTAGCATCCATGTTTTTTTTTAACAGCTAATGTGTTCGTTTATTCAATAAGGTATCTATTCTCAAATGAGCGGGTTGAGAGGTAACAAACAATGAGAAGAGATGGAAATGTGTAAAGGAGAAATCATTATTTTGTGTAAGAGAAATGAAAAGTTAATGCTTTGTATATGAGTTTATAATCCAGTTAAGAAGGGTGACTGGAGGACATAGTAAGAATGTGCATATATTTTCCAGGTGTAGACTGGTGGCAGGATGAGGACTGTAAAAAGAGAGGGAAAAATAAGAATGTGTGTATGTGTGTGTGTGTGTGTGTGTGTGTGTGTGGAAATATGTTTTTTTTTCAATATATTTCACCTTTTATTTATATCAATTCTTTAATTTATGAAGCTCGATGTAATTACAGAGCATATTACAAATAAAAGACAAAAGCCTATATTCCAAATTTCAAGATGTTGACCATCTTACAATTTATTCCTTTGAGTATGTTGATATGCACAATTCTTGACAGCACCTGTTTTGTAGTGCAAAATCATTCATTTAATTATTGTATCAATCAATGGATTTATTTCGCCCTTAACTCATCAGAAGAAAAAGCAACTATTAATTTATTAAAAGAAAATAAATTCACATGGACATAATTACAAAATCCGAAAATTGGAAGAGAAGTTGCAAATACCTTTCATATTTTCTTTTATTATACTATGTTTGAAATTTCAAGTAAAGTCACTAAAAATTTAAATTCTTGTATTAATAATTTTTTTTCATTTTATACACATTAATAAAAATATTTTATGTAATATTTTATTAATTGATTATTTATAAGTAATCTATATATATATATATACTTAAATGATATTGATAACTTTAAAATCTATAATATATATCTATATATTTAATTTTTATATGAAACTAATTATTTAATATATTGATCATATTCCGGTCATAACGTGTTAATTATATATATATATATATATATATATATATATATATATAACATCAAGTCAATGATGGGAGCAGTTCAGTTAGTTATATTTAAGTGACTGAATATCAACCTTGTGATTGTGGAGCATTTTTCAGAAATTGCAAGAGGAATTTTATATTCCTTTAAGCTATATTGAATTTCTTTTCTAATGAGGTTATTTCTCACTCTGAAATTACTTTTTCAATCTGATTATTTTTCACTCTACAATCCACTTGTAAATTCCACTAACTTAGAACTACTATTTCGTTTAAAAAAAAAAAAAATTCCTTCACTTTTTGGATTTACCATCAAGTGAGTCTTCATGCTCTCTGGAACTTTTTCTGCCCCCCCCCCCCATTTTCACGTTTTTAACTGACATAAACACATTTTTTTTTTTTTTTGCAATTTATGAGTAACCATCATCAAGTGCTCTTTCATTTAATGCCATAACCAGCAAATTTTAGCTCGGCTATAATAATAATTTGCTAATTTCTTTCTTTCCTCTTAAGAGAAGAATAGCATTCTTTGACACTCTGCGAAATAAGGATTTTTGGAAAATTGTTTTTGGAGTATTCTGTCAAACAATAAATTTACATGTAAGTTTTAATTTACAGTCTTAATTTCTACTCCTTGCATTTATTAAAAAAGAAAAAGTAGACCAATTATTTTGTATTGCTAAATTTACCCCTTTTTAAAGTTCGATCAACTTGTGTTCTGAAATGTTTAATCAAAAGGCAAACGGTTTCACAGACAGGAAATGATATTAATATCATTTCTTTGGTGGGTGGGTAGATTCTGGACAAGCACCAAAATAAGTTATTTCATGTATTCAAACTTTTTTTTTTTTTTTGGTCGGGTGCATACGTTACTTGTAAACAAAAAACTTTGATTTTCTTTTTCTAAAATTGAAAATGAAAGGGAAGAGTCTTACCTGTGCTTAGAGCAATATTTAAACCGAGGAACAAGCCACTCGAATGGTACATCGGTAAAGTAACATACAGGACATCGGAACTGTTTATTCCAAGTATAAGACTTAAACGAACTGCGCCAAGTAATTTCATATTATAAATATTACAAGCTTTTGGTAACCCTGCACGAAAAGACAAATAAATATTACCTTTCAAAACTTCAAAAAACAAATTATTTTAATTCAGTTAGAAAAAATAAATAACATAAAATAAAAAGTTGGTTGAATTATAAAAAAAAGTATTTTAAATATTTAAAAACAACATTTTTTAAGGTGAGGATTAAAGTATATTTTATTTTTTTATAAGATTTTTATAACAGGTGACTCCAGTTTTCAACTAAAACGCACTTATCTAGATGTCAAGCCCAGAAGCAGCAATAAATAAACTGTTCTTTTCAGGAGAATTTTTCAATTTTTCTACAAATTACATGAATGTGAACAGATGGTCTTTTCAGGGAAACATTTTTCTTCTTTTTTTTTTTTTTACAAATTAAATAAATAAAAGTTTGGAATTATAAAAAATATTTAAAAATTTTATTTTATCAAAGTGAGGATTAAAAAATATATTTTTGATGACATTTTTATCATTTGGAGTGATTTGTGATTTGGATACAATAAAAAAAAAATTTGCCAAATTGAAGCAGCATATTTATTTTAATCTAAAAAATGGTATTCTTAGACAAAATGAATTTAAAAATTATAGCGTAAAATATTGTAAGGAATTAGTTCTGATTTAGAAACGGAGGAAGAGAAGTAGAGAGAAGGAAAGATAAAAAGAGGGAAAGAGAGAATAAAAGAAAGAGAACGAGGAGAGAGAAGGAGAGAAAGAAAGAAGAGAAGATAAAAGAGAGGGAAGGAGAAAAGAGAGAGGAAAGGAGGGGAGAAGGAGGAGAAATAAAGAAGAGGGAGAAGAACAGAGAAAGAGAAGGAGAAAGAGAAGAAAAGAGAAGAGAGAGAAAAGGGAGAGAAGAGAGAGGTAAGGAGAAGAAGGTAAGGAGAAGAAGGCAGAGAAAAGAGAGGTAAGGAGAAGAAGGTAAGGAGAAGAAGGCAAAGAAAAGAAGGATGAGAAAAAGAAGGAGAGGAAAGAAGAGAGAGAGGTGGAAAGAGAGAAGAGAGTAAGTAAATTATGTTTTTATCAATTTTCCAAATATGTTTTCAATCATTTCTCAAACAAGAAAAGGAGAAGAATGGCCTCTTACCTGTCGTCCCTGATGTGTATATGTAACAGCTAATCGAGACCTTGTTTATACGTTCTCTCACATAAGCGGGGACCAGTCTTTCAGAAGCAGCACTGAGGAGTTTATCGAACGATTTGAAGAAAGGACTGACGCGAACGTTTTCGCATTTGGTACTCGAACATGCAACGTAGATATCTAAATTCTGATCTAATTGGTCTTTGATGTTTTCAATGTTGGCTTGAATTGTGGGGTCTGTAAAGCAGGGGAAAAAAACCCAGAAAATAAGTGTAAAAAAAATAACAGGATTTAATTTTTTTTTTTTTTTTTTAAATACAAAACGAAATCATTTCAGTTGATGTCACCTCCTACATTGGACAAACCATCTCATGAAAAATTATAAAAAATGATTTTTAATTTAGATAAAATTAAATGATTGTGTTTATCTTGTATAGATTTATAAATTACGGAATGGATTTCAACTAAATTGTCAGAGATGGAATGAATAAGTGTGATGATGACCCAAGTTTGCATCAGCATTTTCTGGCAGTTTATGCTAGAAAAGTAGCTGGAAAAAGACAATGTGATTAGCCAATCAGCTGTCAGCAGCCTACAAAATTGTTTTTGTTAATAGAAAAAATACAAAAACAAAAAAAAAACGCTTTTGATATTTTCTTGTTGCTATTTTTGTCTGATTTCCATTAAATAAATTAAAGAAATTTACCCTGTATTTATTTTTATTAAAATTAAATTAAATGATGTTATATTTTGCTGCTGAATTTTTTTTTTTTATTTAGTCATGTTCACTCAAGGCACAAGGGACTACCATTTGAGATCATGTCTAGTGGAGATGAACAAAATGTTGGTTTACATTACATTTAAATTTCTGCATGTCAGTGTACAGTCAAGGAAGCAAGTAACAGGAAGGGAATTCCAAAAGTTAGTGGTCCAAGGGAAGAAACTATTAGAGTAGAAGGCTTTCCAGCATCTAAGAACCTTAACAGTGAAGGGGTAGGATTTTCGATACAAAATGTATTTCGATATTATTTTCTATTTACTGCGGAATTGAAAAAATGGTGCATTGACAACTTGGGCTGTCATCGTTAATAATACGAACAGGCTCGTGAGAAATGACAACACCATGGTCAGATGGATTTGCTCTTCAAAAATTATGGACAAGAGGTGCATGGCTGATCTAAGGGTACATCTTGGCATTCCTCTTTGGAATTTATCCTGAGGCATGGAAGATTGAGATGGTTTGAGCATGTGAAAAGAATGGATAACAACATTTGGCAACGCAGAATGTTGTCCTTTGATGTCAGAGGTAAACATTGTGGTCAGCTAAAGAAATGATGGCTGAACAACATCAAGGCTGACCTCCACACTCTAAACATCACAGAGCATCTGGTCAATGATCATCATGCCTGGAGAGAAGCCATCAGCATCAAAGGTAACCTGACAAGATGTCCACCCCAGTAGCCGGGAACAGAAAATGACAAACTGTGCAGTTGCAGTAGCAGGCAAATGTGCCATTTATTAAGTGATAAGAGAAATGTTTTGTTTTGTTTTTTTTTGGGGGGGGGGTTCTCTCCTCTCCTCTAAATATCACTAAGCAAAAATAATATATTGAACCAGGTTATGTTCAATAAAATTGATTCGAAATACATTTTTAATAACATGGCCCAATGTTTACCATAAAAAACTGGCAAAACAGAATTAAATTTATCTAATGGCAAAATAATATGAATTTTTTTTTTTTTTCCAAGTTTTAAAAATTGCATCAAATTTCAAATTAAATAAAATCCATAAAATGGTTCATGGTCATTACTGGAACTTGATTTGAAGAGAATTTCTTCTTTTTTTTTAATCAGGTCACTCAGGAAGAGCATCTTGTCATGAGGACAAAATATCAGGTTGGTTGGTTGTTTTTGTTTTACGGCATATCAACCCTTTTCAGGTTATTTAATGCCGAATCCAAAGATTTTGAAGAAAAAAGTTTTAATAGAATATATTTGTTGTTTTCAAGTCTGTTTCTATTTAACCCATAGTTGAAACCCTAACAGGTACTACCACTCCGGGTCAGAGTGGACCTGGGAGCAATGGCAATTAAAGGGTGGCTCCACATTCCCCAAAGCCCGCAAGTTGGGGCCTCACCACTGGATATAGTTTAAGGTCATATACAGGACCAAAATATCAGGTCCAGGTTTTTCTCTCCAACATCTTGAAATAAATGCACTTACCTACATAAACATTGTTCGGTTAAACACATTTTGATAATCCCTTTCAAAATATTTCTTTATAGTTTTTTTTTTTTTTTCAGCAAATATGGCTTGGAATCTGAACCCAAAATCTTTCATATCATTTCCGATTACCCATTGCTACCATGTTGCATCCTTGTGCCTGTTTTACATACTCCTGACTAACTCGACAAGCAACAAAATCCCACCCCTTCATTGCTGAGGATCCTAGATGCCAGAAAGCCTTCTACTTTAATAGTTTCTTCCCTCAAACTTTTAGACTTTATAATTCCCTCCTTTTATCTTGCTCTCCTGATTGTGCTAATCTGCAGATGTTTAAATGTAATGTGAACAGACTTCTCACTGCCCAACTCCCCCAAAGCCCTTTATGTTTCTAAGTCCAATTTGTAGATTGAATTCAATTTATTATAAGAATACATACCACTGTCGATGATGAAAAGTTTGGGATTGGTAGTTTGGATAGAATGTACAAGACCAATACTTTGTAGATTGTAATTCTGAAAGGAGGGGATGGCGCCAATCTTTGAAAGACCTGAAATTCAGAAGAAAAAAAGAAGAAAAAGTGTTTTCAGATGACATTACATTGCAGCATTTCATTATTTTGATCCATCAAGTTTTTTGGTCAGATAAAATTTAAAAACTTGATGGATCAAAATAATGAAAAAGTAAAATCTCAGGACAAAACAAAAAGTTATTGGAAACTGAGTTCTGTAAAGATAATTCTACGATGAAAAAAAAAAAAATTTTTTTCTGTAATCTTTTATATCAATGGCAAATGCTTGTATGACCAGCTAAAACTTAAAAAATACACAATAAACCTCTACAAAGTTGGTATTTTAATCAGCATAACCCGGATGCATAAAATCTAAAATTAAGAAAAAACAGAAAAAAGAAAAAAGATTTTCAAATGAGTTTACATTGAAACATTAATTTTTTTTATATTTATGTTAATGTTTTTTAAGATTTTTGTTCACATAGAATTTAAAAACTAAAATCCATGAACAACACAAAAAAGTTCTTGAAAAACTTAGCTGTTTAAAGATAATTCCACCATAAAAAAATGGTTTGTTTGTAATTTAATGACAATTAAACTCAAATATTGGTATAGCAATACTATTTTAGTTATTTAATGCCAAAACTCATGAATAACCGACAAATATTTTATGTTTTAGAATATTTTAAATAAAGGATTGATACTTTATATTTGGATTACTCTTTCATCATGGATTTTTGTATATTTTGGGGATAGTTTTGAAGGTGAGCTATGAATAGGTCAGTTTGGCAGTTCAAGTGATCATCGCTAACATATCATCAGGCAGTCGATTCAGTAGGTAGAATGAATGGCGGTATGCAAAACAGTCGTTGAGAAGGCGACCCTAAAATGGTGCACATTCTCTACTGGTGACTCCAAGAATCTACTGATGTCTGGTATGCAGAGAAATAGTCTGGCAGCACTTGTCCCGCAAGCTGTTTTTAAAAATTATGGTTCTCAACTCCAGGAGGTTAGGCATAAGATAAGATGCAGATTTGGGGGAAGGTGCTTCTGTAGAATGAACGGGATTGAAGCTTAGCATTCGCAGGTTTTCAATCAGTGTCATTAACCCCTCTCATCTTGAATCTTATTCTCACAACATTTTAGCCAAAGTAACTTATGAGTTTATTCAGGTTGGTTCTGTTGAACCTAGAAATCTGTATGGAATTTTGAATGGAACCTTTTACTTAATCCACAGGGGTAGCTTGCTCTTGTTCTGTCAGCTATGACTGGATAGAACTTTTAAGTAATTCTTATATTCTTATAGTAATTAATTATATTTATAGTATTGCTCATGCTGAGGGCTGAACCTTTTATTTTTTACATGGGAGTCCCCACTTATCAAAGCCTCGAATAATAATAAATGTATGATGGTCACTGAGACAACAGTATAGTGATCGTTAATGGGGGGGAAATTGGGTAGAATTATTTAAGGGGATGGCTCAGCAAAAATTTGTTTACATTGGACTTGAAGACGATGATGCTCTAGTCATCTGGAAAGTAGCCCAGTAAGTCCCACAGGCGGACAGTTCTAGGAGAGAAGCTTTGTTGACGAAATTTGCATTTAGATTTAGGCACAGGTAGAGAGTGGAGGAAATTGTCGATCGTGGTTATAGATAGAGGAGTGCTTTTTGTGGAAGTTTAGCGAGAGGGGGGGGGCATAGATTGAAGCTCAGATGAGCACCTCCGGAAGATTGTCACTTAGAACTTTTTAATGCTTAACTCTTTCATCCGTTGAGCTGTGGATCTTTTAGCAAGAATTTAAAAATCCTTAAACTTTTTTGTTTTACCGTCTATTACTATATATATATATATATATATATATATATATATATTTTATGGTTGACAGAATGAGAACAAGCTAACCGTAAAGATTTCCAAGTTCAATAAGATGTACCTGAAGAATGTAAAAATTTCTATCAACCAAACATTGGGTAAAATTCAAGATGCAAAACTTTCTCTCCGCTCTTGTCTCTGAAAATGAACTCCATGCTTTCCATCAGTTCATTCAGTCTCCACATATGCAAATTAGTTCTCCACATGTGCTGATCAGTTCCAATTATAAAAAGTATGCAATTGTGAAGAGAAGACCTTTTTGACTCTGTCAGATGGTAATGTGTAGACACAGCCACTTAAAAAAAAAAATGGCTGCTGAGTTCAGGTTTTATGTAAAACTTTAAACTGAAAGAAATCATTACATGACACAGAAATTATAAAGATAATCGTTTGTAAGAAAGTTTCCTTCGCCCCCAAAAAGAAGAGTTTCTCCGTATTGAATGATAAGATTCATCTTTTGAACATTTTCATTTACAACTATCAATTAACTGTGAATAACGGTTCAATGCACACGGTAAAGTACAGATTTCACACCGCCAAGAATTGGCTGATGATCAGCAATCCATTGAAATTGACAGACATTTTCACAACAAGTTTGAATATTATTACTTCTTCAGTCTGCGTGAAATCATTGTCATAATCATTTACAACATTTGTTGAATGCATTCTAAGAACTCCACAGCCATTTTCTTTTCATCAACCTATTTCATACCCAGATCTTAATTATAATAATTAGCGAGACCCGTGGAAATTCCAAAGTTGTATCCTTCATCTGTTGTATATTGCTGCTGTGCATTCTATTAATGTTCAGCACAAACACAGACCCCACGATATTATTGCGGCACCTTTGTTCAAACTGAAACCTCTTACACAGCGACTTAGAAAATGAGTTCGAGTTTTATGTAAAATTTGAAATTGAAAGAGACCCTTACTTCACATATAAATTCGAAGGGAGACCATCAGGTTTGCCACTTTGGTAGCCATCTTGTTCACAAGGAAAGTTGTCTCGCTAAAAAAAAGTCGTTTTTTTGTATTGAGCAACAAAATGTTTATCTGGAACCATCAATTGACTGCGAATAATGGTTCAATGTGCATAGTAAATTACATCACACCTCCAAAAATTGGCTATTAACTGACGCTTGAAAATCCATTAAATCATTTCAAAATTGTCAGACAGCTTCATGACAAGTTAGAATATTGTTATTTCTTCAGTCTGTATGAAATCATTGTTATAAATATCTTTTACAAGACTTGTTGGATGCATTCTAAGAACTCAGCAGCCATTTTCTTTTTAGGCTGTTATGTCTGCACATTAGCAAAGTGTTGAACCAACTCTTGGGGTATTCACAGAAACAAGCTGATCGTTCATTGTATCTTTTACATTCCTTTTATCAAAGGGATAAAAAATAGTACACACACCGACAGAGATGTATCGATATATTAGTATAGGTATAGACCAATGCAGATGGTAAATTACAGATTTCACACCTCCAAGAATTGGCTATTAACTGATGATCGGCAATTTATTGAAATTGTCAGACATTTTTATGACAAGTTGGAATATTTCTTCAGTCTGCATGAAATCATTGTCATAAACATCATTTACAACACTTACTGGATTCCAATTCTAAGAACTCCGTAGCCATTTTCGCTCTAGGCCACTGTGTCTGCATATCCAAGGAAATGGCAGAAACACTAGAGGATGACCTTCAATCCGTAGTGGAATGGGGACAAAAATGGTTGGTCACATTCAATGCTGCTAAGACTAAGCTTGTTTCCTTCAATAACTACAAGAAACCTTCTCTACCACCAATAGCAATGGCCAAGAACACATTGCCTGAAAGTACTTCTTTTAAACTGCTCGGCCTAACGTTTACAGGGAATATGAACTGGAATAGATGCATTGAGAGCATTGCCAAGGCTGCTGCAAGGAAGGTTGGCTCCCTCTACCGTGCTAGAAAACTACTTACGCCTGACAGTATCCTATACCTCTATAAGGCAACCATTCGCCCATGTATGGAGTACTGTTGTCACATCTGGGCTGGTGCATCTGCTTCTTGTCTCTCGCTCTTGGACAGGGTTCAAAAGAGAGTCGCCAACCTGATAGGTCCTGAACTGTCATCTAGGCTTCAGCCTCTGTCCCATCGACGAGATGTTGCATCCCTCTGCCTGTTCTACAAATACTTCAAGGGTGAATGCTCTGACGAACTGCAAACACTTGTACCTCCCCGACGTAACTACCCCCGACAAACCCGACAAGCTACTAAGTCTCATCCCTTTACAGTAGAGATCCCTAGGTGCAAGAAAGCCTTTTACTCCAATAGTTTCTTCCTCAGAACTGCGGGTCTTTGGAACTCCCTTCCGGGATTCTGCTTTCCCAACTGCAACGATATGCAGAAGTTCAAGTGTAATGTCAACAAACATCTTTCTACTCATCTCCCTTCATAATGACCCCGCTAATTAAGTCCCTGATAGTAGCCCCCTGCTTCAAAGTGGCACTGTGCCTTGTTTGGGGTGAAAATTGAATAATAAAAAAAATAAAAAAATAAAAAAACATTACCTTGGTAGATGAGCAATCACAACATTCAAAGCATCTTATTCTCTTTTCACCTAGTAAGTGTTTCTCTTTATTACATAATGAATCTTACACTCAGTAAACACACATGATAATTATATACACAGACATGACAGAAAAGAATAGACACAAATAGAAACAGTTTATTTTAATAAACACATAATTTATGGAACAAACTCGAACATAAATGGTCACAAATTCAATAACTAATACTTTGCTAACATTCCCTTTGCAGCTTTAAATACTGAGGTGCCTCTAGGCATGGCATTGATCAGTTGACAAATATCATCTTGAGGAATTTCTTCCCATGTCTGACGTAATAATGCTAAAAGTTCAAGCATAGAAGATGGCTGTCTTTCCTTTTGCCAACTGGGTTCATATCCGGGAGCTAAATGGGTCATGGAAGTTTATTAATCCCATTTCGGTTCAACCAATGTTGTGTCACCCTAGCAAAGTGACAAGGAGCTCCGTCTTCCATAAGTGGAGTTAACTTAGTTCATTTTACCACTTGAGAATATTGGTACGAGTTCTTCATGTAATATTGACATATATTTAGCAGAATTGATGTTTCCTTCACATTCCACCAGGTCTGATCAACCATCACTCCAAATTGCACCCAAGAACTTGCATGTTTCAGCATTGGCTGCAGTCTTTTTAAGTCAAACTCTTGCTGAGAGAGCCCCCCATACCAATACGCATCTACTCTCAGGAAATAATACAAATCGTGACTCATAAGAGAAAATGACATTGGCCCACAAGGTCATAGGTCTCTCCACTATCTCATGAGACCAATCTTTTCTGAGCTTAATATTGGCAGAATGAAGGAGAGGCTTCCTTTTCTCAGCTCTACCATAGTAGTCTAACTTGTGAAGAAACCTGACAACTGTTCTGGGACTGACACCAGTTTGTGTTGCAATGTTAGAGGCTTTGCACTGAGGATCCTCTTCAATATTTCTTTTCACAAGATGCAAGGTTCTTTCAGAGGGCTCGGAGCAACCTGGATGAGGTTTTGTGCACTCTTTGTCCTCTCTTGTGAATGGTACAATCACTCTATTAACAGTAAAACGAGGCATTGAAAGATTTTCAGCTATTTTGTGTTGACTAAGACCATCTTCATGTTGAACAACGATTCGTCCTTGCAGAAATTCTAATGCTCTTTTGACTTGTGGCATGCTTCAATGTTGTTAGATGCAATTTTAATGAGATATGAGCTATTTCAGCATTATTATTTTTCTGTAAATATATATAAGAGCATATATTTATCTTAAGAAAAATATTTATTTTAGTGTCTATTCTTTTCTGTCACATCTGTGTGTGTGTGTGTGTGCATATATATATATATATATATATATATATATATATATGTGTGTGTGTGTGTGAGGGAATTAGATCTAGAGTCTAAAGAGTAGAGTCTATTTTAATGTACTAGTAAATGCATTAATACTATTAAAAGAAAACAGTGCTCGTTGTACTGCAGATATATAACAAGCTCAATAGGTATAGATAACCTAGAGCTATTTTTATATTGAGTAAAACGATTCATAATTTTGAATTAAAAATCAGTTTCAAAAGGAAAACAAACAAAATCAATATATTGTACGATCGTTTCGGAAACGATATTTTTTTTTTTTGGAATAGACAATATATCTTGAACAATAATTTGATAACAGATTTTCTTTAAACAAAGTCTCTTCATCAGCAAAAATATGGGGGGGGGTAAAAACACCAAAATAAAACTAGCATTTTTTGTAGTAAGGCAGATATTCCTGGAAATATTGTTGGAGACCACCCTCCATGGGATAATTGGACTATCTCATGACGTCACTTCCTCTGGTGATGTCACTTCCGGTATCGAGTACTGGTGCCCGTCAGTCAGAGATTGGCACAAGGCCAAGGAGGTCGAGTGCAAACGCCCTACCGTTGAGGAATGGTATTGCTCAACTCGCTTTGCCTGTAATATATGTGAATACATGTGTTTTTCTAAAAGTCCTGTGTACCTTTCGTTTATTACCATTTAACTCCATAACAACTGGTGACGTCGGATTTGACTTTCACATGTTATTGCACATATTGCAGCATTAAGAATTTTTTTTTAAATTCAATTTATAACATTTTATAATCAATTCTTAATACTGCAATATTTTTAGTTATAAATTTATTATATTTTTCACTAGAATATCTTGTTCTTTTCTTTTCCAGTTTTAAAAACTAGTCCCTTAAGCTTAACCATATTACTTTTCATGCTCGCATTTTTCTATTGTAATATATATTTGTTCACTGTTTTGGGGAAATAATTCCAACAAAGTGCTCGATTACACAGAAAAAAATTTCCAATATAAGAGCTTAATATTTATTTCTTTAAAACTATACAGACGGTCTGAAAAACATTGGTACCATCGGTTTCAAGCCCAACATAAGAGGGACCAGTTAATGGTAAGTAATGTTAGGCTCTTGTCAGAGAGAAAAAATTATGGCTGAGGAGAACCTAATATTATTTATCATTAACTAGTCCTCCTTATATTGGGCTTGAAACCGACGGTACCAATGTTTTTTCTGGCCTTCTATACAATTTTAAATACATAAATATATATAATTATATATAGATAAATAGAAAGGTAAATTTTTTGCATTTGGTAAGTTATTTATGTTTTTTTTGTTCACCTTCTTTTTCTTGGTAAATATACTGCACAATTGTCCAAATTTTAAACAGAAAATTGTTTGTCCTAAAACTTACCCAAGAA
This sequence comes from Euprymna scolopes, assembly GCF_053919585.1. Classification (NCBI taxonomy): domain Eukaryota; kingdom Metazoa; phylum Mollusca; class Cephalopoda; order Sepiida; family Sepiolidae; genus Euprymna; species Euprymna scolopes. The sequence continues at coordinate 25,350,628 of NC_136486.1, forward strand.
GATCCAAGCAAACTGGGGACAGTTAGTTAAAAGCAATGCGACATCATCACCTCGTGTCACCCCAAGGGAGACCATCAGGTTTGCCACTTTGGTAGCCATCTTGTCCACATAACTGTATGTATACTGCACACCTTCAAAGATAATAAAAGGCTTGTGTGGGTATTCTCGTGCAGTTCCTTCAAACACATCTGCAATCGTCCGGTGGTTACGGCCCATCTTTGAAGCATTCATGCCAGCAGAAAGGGCCGTCAGCAGGCGAACGTCGTAATAGAGTAGACGCAATGACGGCTTTATGGCTTTTTTCCAGATTAGATAACTGATACCAGCTAACCCTCCTGTCAAAGAAGCCATTACAAACATGCGTAGGTCCATCATTAGGCCAGATTAGTTGATCTGCAAAAAAAAAAAAAAGAAAAAAGTTTTCAGTAATACTTTCTTAAAGTGTAAAAAAAAATTTTTTTCCAAAATGTTTATAAATTTTTTTTTTCTAAAAAATAAAAAATATTTTTCCAAAATGTAAGAAATAAACAAATTTCTAAACAGTAAAATTTTTTAAAATTACAAAAAGTAAAAAAAAAATTTTTTATCCCAAAAAGTAAAAAGTAATTTTTTTTTCGAAACAGTAAAAAATAAAAAAATTCTAAAAAGTAACAAAATATTTTTTTTAAAATTCCAAAAAGTAGAAAAATAAAAATTTTCCAAAAATAAAAATAAATAAAAAAAAATTAAAAAGAGGACATTTTTTTTTTTTCAAACTGATATAAATATTTAATATATCATATATTAAAAAATAGAGGAATACTCATCCCAAAATTAATTCCATGAACAGAACAGTTTTCACTCATTTGTTAAGTGGTCTCTATCAATTGGCTGTTCAAGTACTAGTCAGAATTAATTAATTGATTAACCGGAATCAGGAATCGAAAAAGGCAGAACTTTTCGGGGTAGTGGAATTAGAAAATTTTGTGGCTATATTCCGATTCCAAAAATGATTCTTTTGTCTTTTTTATTTGATTTTGTTTAAAACAAAATCTAACACTGCTGTTAGTAATATTAAAATAATAAATATTGATTTTAAACTACCAGTAAAACTAAAGTCTATAGATCTTCCTCCACAAATGTTTTCTATGTTTGAGAAAATATTTGCACATTAAACATGTGTTTTCAGTAATCGGCAAAAAATAGCAACTTCACAGTTACATATTTAGAGATTTATAAGTAATCAAAATTGAAATCGATAATCATACCGGAATCGGTAATTTAGTGCGGAATCGGTAATTGTATCGGAACCGGCAAAAATATTGGAATCATCCTATCACTATCAGGTACTTTATTTATAATACAGCTTCCTATTGCAATCTGGTGGAACTCTTTTCCTGATGACTGTTTTCTTCTTACCTACAGCCTTGATGTTTTCAAGATTAAAGTCAATTGGCATCTCTTGTCTTTTCAATACAGGATGGAACGATAAGATTGTTGCCCTAGAAAAGATGACATGATTCCATTTCCGTTTGATGAAAACCAGATTTCCTTTATTTGTTGCAGACCATTTACTAGTTGGTCGTTTTTGTACAAATCCCAAGAGCGATAGGAGCCTTCTATAATGTTTCAAAGTGATACAATGTTCAACAAGCGAGATTGGAGATGCACCGCTGTTTAATTTATGCTCTCTATAGATCTAAGTTATGACAACAGGACCATTGCCAGCACCCTCAAAATGCATCAATGGATGGCTGCAAATAACAGGAATGTGCCCAGGGTCATGAAAACAGAGTGTCCAGCCATGGTTATGATCTTTGGTGTGGTTTTAAGTGAGAGCCACATAATGCCACCTCACATTTTTGAAGTCGGCTTCAAAGTGTATCTGGATGTGCTTAAGAATGTGGTGATCCCCTGGTGCAATCAGGTGGCTGCTGGCAGACCCTGGGTGTGGCAGCAGGACTCAGCGCCAGCCCACAAGTCCAAAGAAACCCATGCTTGGCTTCAGAAGGAGTGCTATGACTTTGGACCCTTCTTTCACTTCCCTGCTCCTCTACCAACCTAAACACACTGGACTATTTTGTTTGGTCATGCATCGAGACCATCACCAACCTAACCTCTAACAACACCAAAGCCAGCCTGATTGCCGCCATCAGCCGAGTATTTGCTCAGCTCCCACCGACGTTTGTGGAAAAGGCATGCTTCCAGTTCCAGACCCATATCGAGGTGGTGATTGAGGCTGAAGGCAGCTACATTGAATAGATGTCAGTTCTACTACATAATCAAGTTACCAAAATTGATATTTTTCAATAAAAGTTTTAAAATAAAGCTGTAGTGTTGTTTTCTTTAGGCGACAAATTTATCGTTCCACCCTGTAATTATTTTTGGTTCTAGTTAGCTTTTTACATCAAATCGCTTCATGTCTTGTCTAGAGAGATTTATGGAAACAACACTAACCCTATGCGGATTTAACCAGCTAACAACACTAACCCTATGCAGGTTTAACCAGCTTCCTCCAAAGGAGAAAGTTCCATGCCGCATGTATATCCCTGTTAGGGGAAAGGACGACATAAGGTTTTTGCAACTCTTGTTGCAGGGAGGTGTCGACATTCTTTTACATACAACACCTGGAATTCCCAAATTGGTCACCAGGCTCAACGTTGCTCAACTTTGATGATCTAATGAGAACCAGTGTGTCAACATGATTATACCATACTTATATATATAAATATATAATTTGTAGTATTCCGAATTATACTGGGTTAATATAATTCAGTAATTGTTCATATGCCAATAAATTTAAGCCAAAAAGGAGAGACGACTTAAACTGTAAGCTACAAAATTATCATATTTCATAATTGAGCATTCATATACTGTTTTAACAAAAACCAAGACTTCATAAAATGGGTTGATATATATATATATATATATATACATACAAATTTGTAGTATTCCAAATCATACTGGGTTAATATAATTCAGTAATTGTTCATATACCAATAAATTTAAGCCAAAAAGGAGAGACGACTTAAAAAGTAAGCTACAAAATTATCATATTTCATAATTGAGCATTCATATACTGTTTTAACAAAAACCAAGACTTCATGAAATGGGTTGATATATATATATATATATATATATATATATATATATATATATATATATACATACAAATTTGTAGTATTCCAAATCATACTAGGTTAATATAATTCAGTAATTGTTCATATACCAATAAATTTAAGCCAAAAAGGAGAGACGACTTAAAAAGTAAGCTACAAAATTAACATATTTCATAATTGAGCATTCATATACTGTTTTAACAAAAACCAAGACTTCAAAAAAAAAAAAAAAGAATTGATAGCAACAAAAGTGTATTTCATTGTTAGTTAGAATTGTTTCAAGACCATTTGGACAAATTCAAACAATATGTCATTTGAAAATGTTTACAAGCACAGCCTTTCTTCAGACTTATTAAATAAAAAACACATTAACAATGAAACATTAAGGAAAAGAAACATTTCCTTTATGAGGAAAAGAAAACAAGCGGGGACACTTTACCTCTGTCGCATCCTTTGCAAAGATATATATATATATATTCACCTAAAAATAAATATCAGGATATTCCTCCTAAACTATTTAAATGAATAAATGTAAAATCTATTCTATTATATCTATAAAAGTGAACGTGTTTGTCTGTCTGTGTGTCTGTTTGTCTGTGTACATTTCCCTACGCAATAACTCTGTCAATTTTTAGTCTATAGACTCGAAATTTGAAATACCGGGTACTGAGATTTGGGAAAATCGATGTGACGGGTGTCAGCCAGAAATTTGGCTGTTAAGGGGTCAAATTTCAACGATTTGACCTTTAAGAACTCTACCAAACTCCTCCGACAATTTTGGGTCTAGACACTTGAAATTTTAGATTTAGGTTCCTTGAACATGGATCTAACTTAATAAAGTGATTTGAGCCCGAAACAATAAATTTTAAGGGGTCATAATAGGGGTCAAAGTTTTAAAAAATTAACCATTTTTTTTGTTTTTTTTGCTTTTTTTGCACAGCATACACCTCCAAACACCCGAGCAACGCCGGGCACCCCTGCTAGTATTGGCCCATTTTTCACACTAACGGTAAAATCAGAATGTCTCTTTTAAAGTTAATTGAACTTTATACAACAGATGCTTCATCATTTATTAAAATACTGTTTATGTATATGCGATATTAGTCATTAGAATAACTAATTTTCATATTGGTTTTGCCGAAGGACATTTTATTAATTAGCTATTATTTTTGTATTGTTTCGTATTATTATCAATACTTATCTAAAAAATTCAAAATCATTATATCAAATCAGTACGAACTCAAATTAATATGAAAATGGAAACTACTTGGCACTCTTTCTGTGACATAAACGCATTACACATTTTGAATTCTAACGACTATGTTTTGTTGGGGGGGGGGGGAAAAAAAAAAAAAAAGGAAATCAAAAACATTTTTTTCTATAATTCACAAATAAGAGCCACTGTCAAGATTCACCTGAAAAAAAAAAAAAAAAAAAAAAAAAAAAAAAAATCAGAGATTACATCAAGCAAAATGGCCAAGAAGATGGTACCCAAGATGAGAACAGCATTTGAAAAAATAAAATACACAAACCTTGTAAGACTTCTCATGGAATATTTTACTCAATTCTTAAGCAGTAGTATACAAATATCAAAATTGGGTGTAATATAGTGCAGATGTCTAGATGTACATATCGAGCCTAAGCGAAATGACGTCATGGTAAGGAAAAAGACGACTATTAAAAGGAGAGAGCATGTTCAAGAAGACGATCATATTAGAGATGTGGATGGCACGTTCAAAAGTATGATCATTTGAGAGATGTCACAGCCATAACGAAAAGTTACGTGTGGTGTGAGAATAAGGAGAATAAATGTCGTTACAACACGAAAAAGTGAGTTCAAGTTATTCTTTATCTTTTGTCTTCTTTGCGACATAAACTGCTACAATGTGTGGGTCCCATATGTAAAGGTGCATAATGTTAGAAATCGAAAACAACTTTCTTCTTTTTTTTTTCTGTTTAATGAACACATCATGCACTAGTAATTTGAACGATGGGAAAAAATCTTTTTACAATTCACCAATAAGAAACATTGTCAAAATACACCTGAAGATGGTCGGATTTTGTTGTGTTTTTTATTGTTCTTTTTTTTTTTTTTTTTTTTTTTTTTTGTTGTTGTTTTTGTTAAGTTATTCAAGGACATCCCTCCATGAAACTCGAACGGAATCATTTTCAAAAGCAGCTAAGAAAGAAAGCAGGTGATCGTGTCACAACAAAACACATTTTTAATCTCTGGTTACATGGGCAAATAACTCATCACACTCCCTTAATATATATATATATATATATATATATATATATATATATATATATATATATATGCAACAAAATCCATAGTAGAATAATACAGCATACTTTGGTTTCATATTATACGACTGCACTTTCTTTTATTAACAAGATCACCATTTACCAAGGACAAAGGCCACCCGAGGATAAGGGGTAATGAGATGAATTGGAGTGATTGTTATTATCTATATATATAAAAGGCAAAATGTGTGTGACCATTTTGTGTATGTCTTCAAAAGGCTTTTCTCGCACACGGTTCCGAGGTCGTTACGATCGCTTACAACTGTTTATATGGGTCCTAAATAATAATATGTACGATTTGGGAAAGTGCGTCGCATCTAGATTTATTTACGTCGACTTTTACAAAATTATTGCTATTTTGGCTTCTTGCGTGTTGATTGGGCTTTTTAGTATAAAAAGCGAAACTAATTCAAAGTTAACAACGAACAACGTTCTCAGCATTGCGCCGGTACTTGGCCCTCAGGCCAAGATCAAAGTGTAGTATCTCTTCCGGCAGATACTGCAAGCAAAGACCATATGTGGGGGCGACCCCACATATAAGACCTTGGTCAATGTAGGGGCAACCCTTCATACCAATTGTCACTATCCAGCTCCCCTACTCCCCGGGGAGTTGGTCCCCATTTCCCCTTCACTCCTCACATTAAAAATCGGCCTTGTGCCTAATTTGTTCGGTGGGGGAGCAAATAAATACCTTCTCGGGAAATGTCCAGAAGCAATCAGCTTTGATCAATTTTGTACATCAGACAATTGTTATTCAATCTGGACAATTGGGAGTTGGTTCCCCTTCCCCCAACATCTGTTGGGGGAAAAAAACAAAAACAGTTCAAACTTGGGTAAACAACTGCGTGACTTCTATTTGACCTTCTTAATTAGGTCAAATGGAAGCAGCAGAGTTAACTTTTATTGCGCACGCCTGTTTTTATAGTTGATTAAATAAATTCAAACCTGAGTATGTTTTATGTATGCCGCGGTGGCCTAATGGGTAACGTCGCCCGTTTTTTCTTTTCACATTAATTTCCAACTCAAGGGTACGGGTTCGATTCTCATACTTACCTACCAAAACATTTTTTTTATTTACCCCCCCCCCCCCGGAGTTTTGATTTACCTCAAGACACCCGGGCATCGCCAGGTACCCCCCGCTAGTCTATATATATATAAAGAGCAAAATGTGTATGTGTGTTTGTATGTCTCGCAAAAACTTTCGACACAGGTGACGGATCCTGACCATTTTGGTATCGTTTTAAATTTCCGTCCTTTGGACGACAAATATTGAAAAATTGGCCAAAAACATTCATTCATTCACCCTCAACTGGGCAGTTTTATACAAGGAGGGTTCGGTTTTTGCGTCGCCATTTTCGCAAGTCATTGTATCAGTTGGAGTGACTACAGTTAATTTCACCGTTCAGAACTTCCTGCCGGGCGATAGAGACATCGGTTAAGACGTCACGTTTTTTTTTTAACTTTTCTTTTCCTCCTTCGCGTTACGGGTTCAAGCTTTTTTTTTTTTTTTTTCAACACAGGCACCCCCACTATTGTTGTTTTGATCCCCACCCCCTGGGTTCCTTACTACACCACCTAAACACCCGGGCAATGCCGGGCACCCCTGCTAGTTTGGAGATAAAAGTCAATTGTTTTCCTGTCCAAAAATAGATGTACGTGTGTCTGTCTGTGTATAAATATTTAACTGATAAACACTTAAACTACTGGCCACATAACACTGAAATTAACAGGAAGTTATAATCATACACCAAAGATGTCTTATAACGAGTAAAATCTTTGAATAAATGATTAATATGTAAAGAAATCGGCAAGCTGAAATGCAAAATGTTCATTTCAACTTGCCAACATATTTATATTAGTTGTGCGCACGCGTAAAATTAATCATAACTAAAAGTAGTTTAATTTTAAAACTTACTCATCTGTCTGTCAGGTTACCTCAAATGTTAGAGAATGCATCTGGAGCACTAAATGTTTTGATTTTGATTCTAGATAGTCATTTTTTTTTTTTTTTACTTTTGAAATCAGTACTTTATATCAGGTACAATATAATATTCAATAGAGAATTGGCTCTGTAATAATAAATACGAAATCTGCATGAATTAAAATATATTTTAACATATTTTACAACCGGGCAAGCCCCCCCCCCCCTGCTAGCTTATGATAAGAGTTAAATAAGCTGAAATTGTCAAATTGATAGCGCCATACAGTTCTCTAAAAATACAAGCCAAAATGAAGATAAAAGATAAAATAAAAAGTTTTACCAATAATTTTGGCAGAACCCAAAATATTTTTTTTTTTAACAATTGCAACAACAATAGATGCAATAAGCAGTAAGTTCATTAAATAGGTTCTATGAATTTCATAATAAGTTCATTAAGTAGGTTCTATGAATTTCATAATAAGTTCATTAAGTAGGTTCTATGAATTTCATAATAAGTTCATTAAGTAGGTTCTATGAATTTCATAATAAGTTCATTAAGTAGGTTCTATGAATTTCATAATAAGTTCATTAAGTAGGTTCTATGAATTTCATAATAAGTTCATTAAGTAGGTTCTATGAATTTCATAATAAGTTAATTAAATAGGTTCTATGAATTTCATAATAAGTTCATTAAATAGGTTCTATGAATTTCATAATAAGTTCATTAAATAGGTTCTATGAATTTCATAATAAGTTCATTAAATAGGTTCTATGAATTTCATAATAAGTTCATTAAGTAGGTTCTATGAATTTCATAATAAGTTCATTAAAAAGGTTCTATGAATTTCATAATAAGTTCATTAAATAGGTTCTATGAATTTCATAATAAGTTCATTAAATAGGTTCTATGAATTTCATAATAAGTTCATTAAATAGGTTCTATGAATTTCATAATAAGTTCATTAAGTAGGTTCTATGAATTTCATAATAAGTTCATTAAAAAGGTTCTATGAATTTCATAATACGTTCATTAAATAGGTTCTATGAATTTCATAATAAGTTCATTAAATAGGTTCTATGAATTTCATAATAAGTTCATTAAATAGGTTCTATGAATTTCATAATAAGTTCATTAAAAAGGTTCTATGAATTTCATAATAAGTTCATTAAGTAGGTTCTATGAATTTCATAATAAGTTCATTAAATAGGTTCTATGAATTTCATAATAAGTTCATTAAATAGGTTCTATGAATTTAATAATAAGTTCATTAAATAGGTTCTATGAATTTCATAATAAGTTCATTAAATAGGTTCTATGAATTTCATAATAAGTTCATTAAATAGGTTCTATGAATTTCATAATAAGTTCATTAAGTAGGTTCTATGAATTTCATAATAAGTTCATTAAAAAGGTTCTATGAATTTCATAATAAGTTCTTTAAGTAGGTTCTATGAATTTCATAATAAGTTCATTAAAAAGGTTCTATGAATTTCATAATAAGTTCATTAAGTAGGTTCTATGAATTTCATAATAAGTTCATTAAGTAGGTTCTATGAATTTCATAATAAGTTCATTAAGTAGGTTCTATGAATTTCATAATAAGTTCATTAAGTAGGTTCTATGAATTTCATAATAAGTTCATTAAGTAGGTTCTATGAATTTAATAATAAGTTCATTAAGTAGGTTCTATGAATTTCATAATAAGTTCATTAAGTAGGTTCTATGAATTTCATAATAAGTTAATTAAATAGGTTCTATGAATTTCATAATAAGTTCATTAAATAGGTTCTATGAATTTCATAATAAGTTCATTAAGTAGGTTCTATGAATTTCATAATAAGTTCATTAAATAGGTTCTATGAATTTCATAATAAGTTCATTAAATAGGTTCTATGAATTTCATAATAAGTTCATTAAATAGGTTCTATGAATTTCATAATAAGTTCATTAAGTAGGTTCTATGAATTTCATAATAAGTTCATTAAATAGGTTCTATGAATTTCATAATAAGTTAATTAAATAGGTTCTATGAATTTCATAATAAGTTCATTAAGTAGGTTCTATGAATTTCATAATAAGTTCATTAAATAGGTACTATGAATTTCATAATAAGTTCATTAAGTAGGTTCTATGAATTTCATAATATGTTCATTAAATAGGTTCTATGAATTTCATAATAAGTTCATTAAATAGGTTCTATGAATTTCATAATAAGTTCATTAAGTAGGTTCTATGAATTTCATAATAAGTTCATTAAAAAGGTTCTATGAATTTCATAATAAGTTCATTAAATAGGTTCTATGAATTTCATAATAAGTTCATTAAATAGGTTCTCTGAATTTCATAATAAGTTCATTAAGTAGGTTCTATGAATTTCATAATAAGTTCATTAAAAAGGTTCTATGAATTTCATAATAAGTTCATTAAATAGGTTCTATGAATTTCATAATAAGTTCATTAAATAGGTTCTATGAATTTCATAATAAGTTCATTAAGTAGGTTCTATGAATTTCATAATAAGTTCATTAAAAAGGTTCTATGAATTTCATAATAAGTTCATTAAATAGGTTCTATGAATTTCATAAGTTCATTAAATAGGTTCTATGAATTTCATAATAAGTTCATTAAGTAGGTTCTATGAATTTCATAATAAGTTCATTAAGTAGGTTCTATGAATTTCATAATAAGTTCATTAAGTAGGTTCTATGAATTTCATAATAAGTTCATTAAATAGGTTCTATGAATTTCATAATAAGTTCATTAAATAGGTTCTATGAATTTCATAATAAGTTCATTAAATAGGTTCTATGAATTTCATAATAAGTTCATTAAATAGGTTCTATGAATTTCATAATAAGTTCATTAAGTAGGTTCTATGAATTTCATAATAAGTTCATTAAAAAGGTTCTATGAATTTCATAATAAGTTCATTAAATAGGTTCTATGAATTTCATAATAAGTTCATTAAATAGGTTCTATGAATTTCATAATAAGTTCATTAAATAGGTTCTATGAATTTCATAATAAGTTCATTAAGTAGGTTCTATGAATTTCATAATAAGTTCATTAAAAAGGTTCTATGAATTTCATAATACGTTCATTAAATAGGTTCTATGAATTTCATAATAAGTTCATTAAATAGGTTCTATGAATTTCATAATAAGTTCATTAAATAGGTTCTATGAATTTCATAATAAGTTCATTAAAAAGGTTCTATGAATTTCATAATAAGTTCATTAAGTAGGTTCTATGAATTTCATAATAAGTTCATTAAATAGGTTCTATGAATTTCATAATAAGTTCATTAAATAGGTTCTATGAATTTAATAATAAGTTCATTAAATAGGTTCTATGAATTTCATAATAAGTTCATTAAATAGGTTCTATGAATTTCATAATAAGTTCATTAAATAGGTTCTATGAATTTCATAATAAGTTCATTAAGTAGGTTCTATGAATTTCATAATAAGTTCATTAAAAAGGTTCTATGAATTTCATAATAAGTTCATTAAGTAGGTTCTATGAATTTCATAATAAGTTCATTAAAAAGGTTCTATGAATTTCATAATAAGTTCATTAAGTAGGTTCTATGAATTTCATAATAAGTTCATTAAGTAGGTTCTATGAATTTCATAATAAGTTCATTAAGTAGGTTCTATGAATTTCATAATAAGTTCATTAAGTAGGTTCTATGAATTTCATAATAAGTTCATTAAGTAGGTTCTATGAATTTCATAATAAGTTCATTAAGTAGGTTCTATGAATTTCATAATAAGTTCATTAAGTAGGTTCTATGAATTTCATAATAAGTTAATTAAATAGGTTCTATGAATTTCATAATAAGTTCATTAAATAGGTTCTATGAATTTCATAATAAGTTCATTAAGTAGGTTCTATGAATTTCATAATAAGTTCATTAAATAGGTTCTATGAATTTCATAATAAGTTCATTAAATAGGTTCTATGAATTTCATAATAAGTTCATTAAATAGGTTCTATGAATTTCATAATAAGTTCATTAAGTAGGTTCTATGAATTTCATAATAAGTTCATTAAATAGGTTCTATGAATTTCATAATAAGTTAATTAAATAGGTTCTATGAATTTCATAATAAGTTCATTAAGTAGGTTCTATGAATTTCATAATAAGTTCATTAAATAGGTACTATGAATTTCATAATAAGTTCATTAAGTAGGTTCTATGAATTTCATAATATGTTCATTAAATAGGTTCTATGAATTTCATAATAAGTTCATTAAATAGGTTCTATGAATTTCATAATAAGTTCATTAAGTAGGTTCTATGAATTTCATAATAAGTTCATTAAAAAGGTTCTATGAATTTCATAATAAGTTCATTAAATAGGTTCTATGAATTTCATAATAAGTTCATTAAATAGGTTCTCTGAATTTCATAATAAGTTCATTAAGTAGGTTCTATGAATTTCATAATAAGTTCATTAAAAAGGTTCTATGAATTTCATAATAAGTTCATTAAATAGGTTCTATGAATTTCATAATAAGTTCATTAAATAGGTTCTATGAATTTCATAATAAGTTCATTAAGTAGGTTCTATGAATTTCATAATAAGTTCATTAAAAAGGTTCTATGAATTTCATAATAAGTTCATTAAATAGGTTCTATGAATTTCATAAGTTCATTAAATAGGTTCTATGAATTTCATAATAAGTTCATTAAGTAGGTTCTATGAATTTCATAATAAGTTCATTAAGTAGGTTCTATGAATTTCATAATAAGTTCATTAAATAGGTTCTATGAATTTCATAATAAGTTCATTAAAAAGGTTCTATGAATTTAATAATAAGTTCATTAAGTAGGTTCTATGAATTTCATAATAAGTTCATTAAAAAGGTTCTATGAATTTCATAATAAGTTCATTAAATAGGTTCTATGAATTTCATAATAAGTTCATTAAATAGGTTCTATGAATTTCATAATAAGTTCATTAAATAGGTTCTATGAATTTCATAATAAGTTCATTAAGTAGGTTCTATGAATTTCATAATAAGTTCATTAAAAAGGTTCTATGAATTTCATAATAAGTTCATTAAGTAGGTTCTATGAATTTCATAATAAGTTCATTAAATAGGTTCTATGAATTTCATAATAAGTTCATTAAGTAGGTTCTATGAATTTCATAATAAGTTCATTAAATAGGTTCTATGAATTTCATAATAAGTTCATTTAATAGGTTCTATGAATTTCATAATAAGTTCATTAAATAGGTTCTATGAATTTCATAATAAGTTCATTAAGTAGGTTCTATGAATTTCATAATAAGTTCATTAAAAAGGTTCTATGAATTTCATAATAAGTTCATTAAGTAGGTTCTATGAATTTCATAATAAGTTCATTAAGTAGGTTCTATGAATTTCATAATAAGTTCATTAAGTAGGTTCTATGAATTTCATAATAAGTTCATTAAATAGGTTCTATGAATTTCATAATAAGTTCATTAAATAGGTTCTATGAATTTCATAATAAGTTCATTAAGTAGGTTCTATGAATTTCATAATAAGTTCATTAAATAGGTTCTATGAATTTCATAATAAGTTCATTAAAAAGGTTCCATGAATTTCATAATAAGTTCATTAAGTAGGTTCTATGAATTTCATAATAAGTTCATTAAATAGGTTCTATGAATTTCATAATAAGTTCATTAAGTAGGTTCTATGAATTTCATAATAAGTTCATTAAATAGGTTCTATGAATTTCATAATAAGTTCATTAAATAGGTTCTATGAATTTCATAATAAGTTCATTAAGTAGGTTCTATGAATTTCATAATAAGTTCATTAAATAGGTTCTATGAATTTCATAATAAGTTCATTAAATAGGTTCTATGAATTTCATAATAAGTTAATTAAATAGGTTCTATGAATTTCATAATAAGTTCATTAAGTAGGTTCTATGAATTTCATAATAAGTTCATTAAATAGGTTCTATGAATTTCATAATAAGTTCATTAAATAGGTTCTATGAATTTCATAATAAGTTCATTAAGTAGGTTCTATGAATTTCATAATAAGTTCATTAAATAGGTTCTATGAATTTCATAATAAGTTCATTAAATAGGTTCTATGAATTTCATAATAAGTTCATTAAATAGGTTCTATGAATTTCATAATAAGTTCATTAAATAGGTTCTATGAATTTCATAATAAGTTCATTAAGTAGGTTCTATGAATTTCATAATAAGTTCATTAAGTAGGTTCTATGAATTTCAGTATGTTAATACTTATACAACGCTGTGGACCGCCTAGGGTTGTTTGTTATATGATTTCTTTCTTTAAATCAATTCTCATTTTTTGACAAAAGCCAATTAAAAACTGTATGGAGCTTAACACAACAAAACCGCCATCCAGGGGCAGATAACTGACAGATAGTCAATAATTTGCACAAATGATATTCCCCATAGAGATGTCATTCTGTTCTATCGCGTATGATCTTTTAAGAAAACTTTGACCGAAGACTTTTTTGTTGGCTTTGTTGTAATATAAATGAAAAGAATGTTCGGAGGGGAGGGGGCAGATTTTCTTTTGTCATTAATAGAAATCCATTCCCCTCTGCACATTATCAGATTTTAAGAGATAACAAAGGCCCCTTAGTAAATGAGATTAGGTTGGAGGGTTAGAAATAAATAAATGTGGTTGAAAAAAAGAAAAAAAGAAAGTAAGGAATACTATATAAGTAATTAGACATTTTCAGGATTTATATATATATATATATATATATATATATATATATATATATATATAGGAGCAAACAGTTAATAAAATATGTTAAAAAACACTTTGAAAAAGAGTTAAAAACATATTTAATCTGAAAAGGAAACACTTGATAAGTGGATAGTCCTTAATCCGCGGATTTCGAAGAAGTACTTTCCTTCTCATCAGAGGGTAGGAATTAGCAAAATGCGGGATCGGATTTTGCATACAAAAGTATTTGATGAAACAACAAGTAAGTAAAAGATCTTACTTGATTAAAAAAAAAGTGAAGCAGAGAGAATATGGTGAAGAAAAAAGGTGATTACACGTGAATGGATAGTCTGGTGAAAGATAAATAATCCAATGACGGTAAAATCCAAAAATATAACTTCAAGAAAGTTAATTGAATTTCCATTTGCACAAGTAAAATCTAAGGAAATCCTGTAATTGGAAGATGGTCCAAAATAATCCAAAAGCCGAAATCCATGGAATAATTCATAAATATGTACAAGGGAAAAGGGGAAAAATTTATTTCATTTTATTATATATATATATATATATATATATATATAAGATTGTTGATTTATTTCTTTTTTTATAAGCGATTTTGTGGTATATTTTCTTCTATCTTTTCACTCCATGAGTGCTTTTAAAGAGAGAAGTTATCTGCCCTTTGCTTATGTTCTAGTCGCCCCACATTTTGGGACATATTATTTGTAATCATTAACTGATTATTTCAGTATTTATTTAAATATTTTTACGTGCATAAAATTAAGTTATCTATTTTTTTAAAATTATATATGTCATCCACATACAGTACTGTTTCACAGTTCATCAGTGCGGCTAGACAAGGATCGAAACCCGATCACCCAAACAACAGTCGGAGCTTCAAACGAATGCATTATATGGCTGCTGCTATACGGGCAGTGAATTAATGTTTTGACATTATCCAAAGTACCTAAGCTCAATTTGTTTACACAAAGGGCATCGCTTCATATGCTAATGGTAATTTGTATATCCCTTCCCAAATGCTCAACCTAAGATAGGGAGCATTATATATATATATATATATATATATATATATATATATATATATATATAAATTCACACACATGCACACACACGTATGGGTATGGCTCAGAGGCTTAGGAATGAGGGTGGAGAGTTGTACGTTTTGGTTTCGATTCTAGCTGATGGCACCTAAGTCAAATATATTTTTTTTTTAGTTTTGTTATCTCATTACTATTTAAGTTTAGCATAATAATCGATATGTAATCTGCATCAATTAAAATATCATAGTTAAGCGTATCTTATGACCGGGTAATGCCGAACGGCCTTCTAGTTTATTCTACAAACATGTCTAATTACCCAAACCAAAGTGAAAACACTTTATTATTATTATTATTATTATTATTATTATTATTATTATTTTGCTTTAAAACCAGAAATAAAGCTGCTTGATTTAAAGAGGCCGCAAGAACAAAAGATGATTATCACAAGGGCAGGAGATGACTATTGTTTTTAATCTTGAAATTCTATAGCTAGGAGAAAAACAGTCAGTAGAAAAAGATTTCTACAAGCTTGCAGTGCTGCGAAAGAACCTACTTCAATAGAAAGATGTGTTATAATGAGGTACTAGACCACTAGACCAGCAAGTGTAACGTGCTGAAACAAAGGAAGCAGGGAATAAATCATACAATTCTGAAGAACATATACACATGTCATAACAGTATTTATAGAAAAGACTAAGATTAGCTAAAATAAATAATAAGAAAAATAAATAAGCGTACAAGTTATTACATATATTGCTATATACCTACACTAACACACATATACACACACACACACATATATATATATATATATATATATATATATATATATATATATATATATATACTATCGACAATGTGAAATTACACAAAAGTTAACAGAGCCTCCCTCTCCCCATGTTAAGAATGGTTTTCTAAATAATAACCTCATTATTTCAACACGGTTCATAAACTGCACGAATGCCAAGATTTCTTCCAATCTACGAATATTCAAATCTTAATGCACTTTCTGCTATATTGAAGTTTTTGGCTTTAAAATGACTACCACTGAAATGGTGTTATCTTAACCAAGTTAGTTATAGTTTTAAAATAATTTGGTTCAATTAATAATTTAATGTCCAAACAATGCTGTAAGAAAAAAGGGATTGATCATAGTCAAGGACAATCTAAAGGTTCCCTTTTCATTAGCTACTATGCACCGGGATAAAAAAAAAAAGGTGGGGGGGTCTCCCCTTTCCTAGTATTACTTCACTTGCTCTTGATCCCCCCTTTATAATACTGAATGTTTAGCAAGAGGGCATCAAGCGCATCAAATACAGGCAGCTGGGGCCCATCTGTGAATTTAATCGTTCCTTGACACTTGCTCCTTTAGAGGAAGCTGGTTCAACCTGGCTAGGGCGAATGCCATACAACAAACAAACAATCAAGTGCAATTTTAAAGTTTTTGGTGTGACTCCACTAAGGATTAAACTCTGGTCTCCTGAAATTTGCAAACGCTTATCAATATGCCAAATCGGTGGATTCGGCTGAGATCATATCGCTTCAATGGCAGCCATCTTAAAGTTAAAAACTTCGATATAGCAGCACTTTCTTTTGGTTGTTGATCAAAAAAAAATTGAAAAGCGAAGAAAAGAATCTTGATTTCGTAAGAGATAATGGAAGGAAAGGGGGTTATTCGGTTAAGTGGAGTCAGTCTACTTGACCTGGGAGCATTTGAAGATGAAAATTCAATCCTTGACCTTTGCGCCCCTCCCCTCCTATTAAAAAAAAAAAGAAGCGGGGGGGGGGGCGGTAAAATGCGTACTTTATCTCTCCATTGTAAATCAGGTTATGTGTACTGTTATGCAAAGAAAGGGATGCGAAATAGGCTAGAAAAGTTACAGGTGTGGTTGCCATAGTTACAATACCGCTTGACTAAGAGTAACTTTAGAAATGAAAAAATATTTGGCGAGGTGGAGGTGGGTGGGTGTGGTTTCTTCTCTTTTTTACACACTTTTAAAAGAAGACTACATAATTTTTTTTTTTATTATTATTTATTTATTTATTTTTTTTTTACTATTTTATTAACTACAAACAGGTCTACTCGGCGTTTTTCTATTAAAATTTTCTACTTCACCTCTCTTTCTTCTTTCATTCCTTTTTTTTCTTTTTTTTTTTTCTCCCTCCATCCTCAAACCACTCTCTTCCTCCCCTGCTGAGGCCATTTCTCTCTAGCTTGACATACACACACAAACAGTAAACACCTATTTATATAATAGATTCCTTGTGGAATTAACATTTTATTTCCAAATCAATACATAATAACACTGAAAAACTAACTCTACCCAGACGAACTCCGGTCCAGTTGAGTCTCAGAGAATGAATAACGTTCTTTTAAATTTTAGATATTATTCATCCTGAGCAACGCTGATTAAGAATATACCAATTTTGTCAGTGCTTATTTTGTAGTTTGTGATTTTTGGTTAGACATACGAGGTGCCTTAAATAAGTTTCCAGACTTTAGTAGTACACGCATTTAAATTTGTCGTAGACTCTTGAAACTTCAGTATGTTATTGCTATACATTTTATGAGATGACTGGCCCATTTTTATGATTTCAGGTTCAAATGAACAGCTACAGCAGGAATTGGAATACACCCTACTTATACCCTGATTGTCACAACTGATGAATTTCAAAAATGCAATCTGGATATGAGGACACTTTAGAAGATATGCAATAACATTCTGTTTTAAATTTGGGGGGGGGGACAAAAAAACGCTACAGAAACCTATAGAATGCTTCAGACTGTTTTTGGACCATCTTGCATGAATCGAGCATCAGGTTTTAAGTGGCATAAGAGATTCAATGAAGGCAGGAAGTCTTTGAGGGATGAAGAGAGGTATGAGAGGAGTAAGGAAGTCAGAACATCAGAATTGATTGGCCAAATAAAGAATTTCATGAATAAGAACCGTCGTGCGTCTATGGAGACAATAAGTGCACAGTTTGATGTCAGTGTGGGAACTGTACGCACAATTATATGCAAGGAAGTGAAGATGTGAAAGATTTGCACAATGTTTGTCCCAAGGGTGCTCCATCCTTGTCACAGACTATTTGACCAAGATCGACATCAAGGCAGTCCTTCACCTTTCTTATAGTCTAGACCTTGCTCCCTGTGACTTTTGGTTATTCCCTAAACTCAAGGAAAATCTTAGAGGCTGTCGTTATGAGACAAACAGGCTGTGACAAAGGTATCGATACGCTCACACAAGAGGACTCCCATGGGGCTTTCCAGAAGTTGTTGGAATGGTACACACAAGTGTGTTGCAGCTGGAGCAAATTACTTCGAAGGGGACGGGACTAGTTTCATGTATGTACTACCAATAAAAGTGCCCTATGAAAAAAGTCTGGAAACTTATTAGAGGCACTGCATACATATATACATACATACCCACAGACAACTGCCCTTAATACAATAAATTTTTTTTTTTTTTTTTTACATGGTGGTCACCACTTATCAAGGCCCGGAAGCCACTTAGGGATAAGGGTTATTGCAAGTACAGTACGTTAGTGTGGAGATTTAATGAAGTGTTTAATTAAGGAGGCGGTTCATTAGGAATTTGTTAACATTGGACTTAAAGACATCCAAGTTGTAGTCAGGTGGAAAACAGGCAGACGGAACAGAGTTCCACAGGCGTGCAGGTCTAAGAAAGAAGCTTTGTTCATGGAATCCACGTTTTGATTTAGGCACAGATAAAGAGTGGGGGAAATTTTTCACAGTGGATTCAGCTAGACGGGTGTTTTTCGTGAAAGATTGGCGAGGGGGGACCAGAGATTGGAGTTCAGACGAGCACCTGCCATGGAAATAATGATAAAACAAGGATAGGCTCGCAACGTCTCTTCTGTGGGAGAGAGGTTGCAGGGTAGAGAAAAGGGAAGGCAGTGATTAATTTTCACGAAAAAAATTGGTTCTTATTCAGAACTCGACTTAATAAAAATACATTAAAAAATCTTTATGATTTACATACTCGTCAAAGAATGTAGAGGTCATATTCCAAAAATCGCGTAAATTGATCAAGTAGCTTTATTTTTTAGCCAAGAAAATCAAAATTTGCGATATTTAATGATTAAAAACTTTTAATTATTTTAAATTAAAAAAAAAAACTATCGGTAGTCGAATTGAGTTGTCGCCCTTGAATTCTAAATAAGAACCAAAAAAAATCTAAAAGCGAAAAAAATTGAGATGCTCCCTTGTCGAACTCGGGAAGTTTTCTGTTGAACTCGGGAATTGCGATGGAATTTCGAGCGGAACGCTTTATTTACTTCACGGGGGTAGCATGCTCTTATTCTGTCAGCCATGACTAGATAGAGGTCCTAAGTAATTCGCAATTGTATTTTTCGGTCGCCCACACTGAGGATTGAACCTTCAACCTTCAGGATAATATCACTTTTTACTATGATTAAAATTTTTTTCATTCAGGAAAGTTGACCTCCTTGAATTGATGATCTGAACTTGACCTTTATTTTTACTTTATCGTTATTTTCATGGCAAGTGCTCGTCTGAGCTCCAATTTATGGTCCCTCCTATCCTGACTTTCATGAAAAACACTTGTCTAGGTGAAACCACTATCAAACCTACTCTTTATCTGTGCCTATACCTAAACTTTGAACTCGTCTAGCTGAAACCACTATCAATAATTTACTCCGCTCTTTATCTGTGCCTAAACGTAAGCGTAGATTTCATGAAAAAAGCTTCTTTCTTACAACTTCATGCCTGTGGAACTCTGTTCCGTTTTCCTGCTTCCCAACTAACTACAATATGGTTGTCTTCAAGTCCAACGTGACCAAATTCTTGATGATCCATCCCCTTAAGTAATCCAATTTACCAAATTTCCAATACTAACGATTACTACGGCATGTTCCCTTTGACCACTGTGCACTCATCAACCCTTATCCTCGAGTGATCTCCGGGCCTTGATAAGTGGTGACTCTTTTGTAAAAAAAAAATAAATAAATAAATAAAAAGGCAAATTTATGTTTTTGAAATATAAAAATTCTCCACATCATTATGAAAATCTTGTTTGACAAAGCTAAACATTTTTTTTATAATTATAAAGTGATAAGTGGGGGGACTCCTTTGTATAAAAAAAAAATTGTTTTTCCAAGTACTCTAACCGCTGCGCCACGGGTCCTTGTTCACAATCACACTGAAGATGAGAACAGTACTTCAACGAATCCAAACAATCCGAATAATTAGTGACCTAATCCTAAAAATAGGGTCAGAGGGCACCTCAGTCCAAAAGTCCGGGTGCCCGTAAAAACAATAATGTAGAGTTCCCAATTATATTGTCTCCAAAGTATAAACCAACCCCACCCCTGGACAAATTTGAAAAAATATTTAACTTGATCAACAATAGACATTAGTTCAATCTAATAATTCTTCCCCTAAAGAATTTACCAAAAAAAGAACTTGCCATTAAGTAAAGGTCCCTTAGTGGGAGAGGAAATTTATTGAAATTTTGCAGTTTGAAAAATCTTTGGAGGAGACAAGGAAAGTTTCCCCAAAAATTGTGAGAAGCAGAACAAATTCAACTTCCTTTCCCCACAAAGAACGTTGTTCTCCAGCTAAAACAATACTTAGGTAACCCCCTCCACTCCTGAGATCCATAGTTGTCTTCCCCTAGTTCATTCGTTTTCAGTACTCCCCACATCTTTCCACCCAAAAAATATTTAATGAAAATGAAAATGCTGTCTCATTCCTCACCTCTACCCAACCATCCCACCATCTTCACACAACAGACAATGAAGGTCCTCATCAAAAGAAAAGAAAGCTTTCACAGGAAAGGAGATATGTGATCCCCATGAAATACCATCACAGAAAGGACATATGAAACCTAGTTATTTTAAATACTTATACACAAGAAAGACATTTGAAACTCGGGTTAACAGTGCAAAGGGTGAGAGCAGGCAAAAAAGTGTATAGTATATGATAGAGGAAGTGAACAGCTCATCTATTATATAAATCTTACCTGTCTGTTTGCATGTATGTATGTGTGTATCTATGCATGTATGCCTAAAACTTTTGACAGAGGCAACAGATTTTCACAAGATCAGTATCGTTTTAAAGTATGACTCTTTGGACGACAAATATCGAAAAATTGGCCAAAAACATTAATTCCTTCACTCTCAACTGGGCACTTTTCTACAAGGACGGAGTCGCTTTTTTTGCCGATATTTTCTAAAGTCAATCCCTCTTTTCGATTAACTAGCACTAATTTAAACCTTCGCCACTTCTGGTTTTGCAATGGACGCAACGGCAAGGACGTCACTTTTTTGTCACATTTGCGGTACAGGTTCGGGCCTACCTGCCTAATACCACTGTTTTTAAAAAAGTTTGCTCAACACACACCTCCAAACTCCCGCCCAAACAGCGCCAGGCACCCAGACTAGTCTATTATATGAATCTCATCTGTGTGTGTGTGTGTGTGAATGTATGTATGCATGTTTGTATGTCTCACTAAAACTTTCGACACATGCAATGAACACTGACAAAATCAGTATTGTTAGGGAGATCCATCTCTCAGAAGACAAATATTCAAACATTGGCCAAAAACATTAATTCTTTGACCGTCAACTGGGCCATTTTTCGCAAGAAGGGGTCAGGGTTTTTTTTTGTTTTTTTTTTTAAATTAAAAGCGGATTTTACGATCAGGCAACCTACCCATCTTCCCAATTTTTGTTTTTTACGACTGGACCATGCCGGGCACCCCCTGTTAGTTTAATATAATGCCTCCTCTTGCATTTTATTATAATGACAAATTGATTGATTTGAAAAAAAAAATGTTGGGAAGGCTCCCTATTTGAGTGCACACATTCCTATGTAGACCCCTGAAAATAATTTTGGACATGACTTGTCTTACAAAAGGGTAAGTTCACTTAAGCTAGTCTTGGGCACTCGAGTAAAAGAGTTAACAATTATGAGGCACCCCTCACCTGACTGATAGGAAATGCTCTCTGAGTTGGAAACAAACTTTTTGCAACAAGCTTAGTAAATACACTGCAGTGTGTCCGATACTGTGACTAGGAATAAACTACTAATCACTTTCTCATTTACTGTGTCTACCCGTTTTGTAAGTTAGTTGAAGGCTATGTGGTTATGTGGTTCACATATTGAACAGACAGTTTCTTATCCAAGAATCCTGTTCTACATTTCTGCAATTGAATGCCGACGATGAATAAGGAGGAAAACTATGTTTCTTTGTTTGCTAGCTATTATGAGAGGCACGATTTTTTTGTTTGTTTGTTTGTTTTTACAAGGAAGTCACCACTGATCAAGGCTCGAAGGCTACTCAAGAATAAGGGTTGGTTGGTTGTTTTTGTTTTACGGCATATCAACCCTTTTCGGGTTATTTAATGCCGAATCCAAAGATTTTGAAGAAAAAATTTTTAATAGAATATATTTGTTGTCTTCAAGTCGGTTTCTATTTAACCCATAGTTGCAACTCTAACAGGTACTACCACTCCGGGTCAGAGTGGACCCGGGAGCAATAAGGGATAATGGTTGTATGTTGGTCACTGAAATAACAGCCTAGTGATCGTTAGTGGAGGAAATTAGGTAGAATTTGATTATTTAAAGAAGAAGATCAACAAGAACTTCTTTATATTGGACTTAAAGACAACCATGTTGTAGTCAGCAGGGAAGCAAGCAGGCAGTTCTAGGAAAGAAGCTTTGTTCATGGAATTTGCATTTAAATTTAGCCACAGATAGAGAGCACAGATGTTTACAGGGATGAGACTTTCACTGCACTCCAACTTGTTGTACTTATTTTCAAAGTCTGAAAATACATTTTGAGCTAGAGAAGGTGAAACTCTTCATCAAATTTCAATGAAAGCTGGGTGAAAGTTTTGTATTTGTGTCGAGTAGATGGAATTAATTTTGAATGGTACTCAGATGTGTCTTAGATAAAGAATACAGAACAACCAAACCAAACACTGACCCTTTTTTTGACCCGACTAGAGTAGATTACTTTTCTTATCTTCTACCTATTTAACTTAGCTAGAGTATACATAATATCATGAGGCTCCTTTTTGTTTTGGCTCTTTTCCAACCATTTTTTTTTTCTTTACTTCAGTTTTCGTTGTAAAATTCTCAATTCACATCACAGTTAGATTTGCTTTTATGTCAGAGATGTGAACCGCATTTTCGTAATTTTGAAAAAGATCCTAAAAATAAAGCTTTTGGGACACGATCAATTTTTTTTTATTAGTAAAACTGTTAAATCTGCCACATGTTACAGGAAGGTTGTGACAAAGTTGTGACAAAGTTGCATCAGCATTTTGAAGCATGACGTCACAGACTCAAATGCATATATAGGGATTAACATCAATAAGAAGAGAAGATAATAAATAAAAAAAAAACGTGTGGCGATTAACAAATTACATTGTAGCAGTACAAGTCTTCTTACTCCTACTACCTCTTTTAAGAGTCGAACTTTGTGAAAATTGTCGTTGTATCAATGAGATTCACGGCATGAATTTGTCTGGTGCCATATTCTGATAGCCAGCTGTGTTGGGTGCATGAAGTAAACGAAATAAATACCTTTTTTTTTACCAAGAAAAGTTTGTGTTCAAATTCTCATTTCCTTTATGATTGTCTCAACAAACAATGTTTGGGTTTGTTAGAGAGAACAATGATGTTGTCCAGGGTTTCTTATACTAACAGTAGGGATTTTTTTTATTGTATATATATTGCATTCTTTGGGGTTTTTTTTACTAGAAGATGTACCCGGTGTTGCCCAGTATTAAACATAACATTAAATTCCTTTAAAAAATGAAGTAAAAAATAAAACGGAAAGAAATTGAGACATTTGCATACAAGTATTGTTTTTCTAAACAGTTCCCTTCTTGTAAGTAAAAAAAAAATACTTGAGCTGAGATTGAAACCCAAACCTAAAGATAGTGAGTCGATAACCATTAGACCAGCTTGACACGATTTTAAAAAGTGTTTTTAAACTTTGTGAAACAAATGACAAATAGATAAAAATCTGGAGACCTTCAAGTATCAATTTTTCAGTTTTGACTTCTTAGTAGCCATTTTTTCCGGATGAAAACCGATTAATTTGAATATTTGAATACCCTATACACCAAATTTCAAGTGTAGATCATAAATCCGTTATATAAGTAGAGAAATGTCCTCTCTCTCTCTCACACACACACACACACACACACACACACACTCGGTCCTGAATATGACCTTAAACTATATCTGATAGTGAGGCCCCAGCTTGCGGGATTTGGGGTGTGTGGAGCCACCCTTTAATTGTCATTGCTCCCAGGTCTAATCTGACCCGGAGTGGTAGTACCTGTTAGGGTCCCAACTGTGGGTTAAATAGAAACAGACTTTACAAAAAAAAACAAATATATTCTATTAAAATTTGTTCTTCAAAATCACTAGATTTGGCATTAAATAACCTGAAAAGAGTTGATATGCCGTAAAACAAAAACAACCAACCAACCAACCAACACACATTCTCACTTTTATAGATAAATATTTTTATTCAACCCCCACCCCCAACCCTCAACATTAAATTTGGGGGTTTATAAGTAATTCATTAATTGATTTCGTTTTGGTTATTGTGACTAGTTAATTAATGTTAATCAGATTCAGTTTCTTCCCACTCCCTCTTTTTAGACCTTGTGTACCAC
This sequence comes from Euprymna scolopes, assembly GCF_053919585.1. Lineage (NCBI taxonomy): Eukaryota > Metazoa > Mollusca > Cephalopoda > Sepiida > Sepiolidae > Euprymna > Euprymna scolopes. Next base: position 25,375,414 of record NC_136486.1, read on the forward strand.
ATTTGTGCCCATTTATGAATAAATATTTATTGATGTGAATAAGATTTACCTCACAATTATTTTTCACCATTAAAAAGTTTTACCTCACAATTATTTTTCACCATTAAAAGATTTACCTCACAATTATTTTTCACCATTAAAGATTTATTCACAATTATTTTTCACCATTAAAGATTTACTTCACAATTATTTTTCACTATTAAAAAATTTACCTCACAATTATTTTTCACTATTAAAAAATTTACCTCACAATTATTTTTCACCATTAAAGATTTATTCGCAATTATTTTTCACCATTAAAAGATTTACCTCACAATTATTTTTCACCATTAAAAGATTTACCTCACAATTATTTTTCACCATTAAAGATTTATTCACAATTATTTTTCACCATTAAAGATTTACTTCACAATTATTTTTCACTATTAAAAAATTTACCTCACAATTATTTTTCACTATTAAAAAATTTACCTCACAATTATTTTTCACCATTAAAGATTTATTCACAATTATTTTTCACCATTAAAGATTTATTCACAATTATTTTTCACCATTAAAGATTTATTCACAATTATTTTTCACCATTAAAGATTTACTTCACAATTATTTTTCACCATTAAAAATTTACCTCACAATTATTTTCCACTATTAAAAAATTTACCTCACAATTATTTTTCACTATTAAAAAATTTACCTCACAATTATTTTCCACTATTAAAAAATTTACTTCACAATTATTTTTCACTATTAAAAAATTTACCTCACAATTATTTTTCACCATTATAGATTTATTCACAATTATTTTTCACCATTAAAGATTTATTCACAATTATTTTTCACCATTAAAGATTTACTTCACAATTATTTTTCACCATTAAAAGATTTACCTCACAATTATTTTTCACTATTAAAAAATTTACCTCACAATTATTTTTCACTATTAAAAAATTTACCTCACAATTATTTTTCACTATTAAAAAATTTACCTCACAATTATTTTTCACCATTAAAAAATTTACCTCACAATTATTTTTCACCATTAAAAAATTTACCTCACAATTATTTTTCACCATTAAAAGATTTACCTCACAATCATTTTTCACTATTAAAAAATTTACCTCACAATTATTTTTCACTATTAAAAAATTTACCTCACAATTATTTTTCACCATTAAAAAATTTACCTCACAATTATTTTTCACTATTAAAAAATTTACCTCACAATTATTTTTCACCATTAAAGATTTATTCACAATTATTTTTCACCATTAAAGATTTATTCACAATTATTTTTCACCATTAAAGATTTACTTCACAATTATTTTTCACTATTAAAAAATTTACCTCACAATTATTTTCCACTATTAAAAAATTTACCTCACAATTATTTTTCACTATTAAAAAATTTACCTCACAATTATTTTCCACTATTAAAAAATTTACCTCACAATTATTTTTCACTATTAAAAAATTTACCTCACAATTATTTTTCACCATTAAAGATTTATTCACAATTATTTTTCACCATTAAAAGATTTACCTCACAATTATTTTTCACCATTAAAAGATTTACCTCACAATTATTTTTCACCATTATAAGATTTACCTCACAATTATTTTTCACCATTAAAAAATTTACCTCACAATTATTTTTCACCATTAAAAAATTTACCTCACAATTATTTTTCACCATTAAAGATTTACTTCACAATTATTTTTCACTATTAAAAAATTTACCTCACAATTATTTTTCACTATTAAAAAATTTACCTCACAATTATTTTTCACCATTAAAGATTTATTCACAATTATTTTTCACCATTAAAGATTTATTCACAATTATTTTTCACCATTAAAGATTTATTCACAATTATTTTTCACCATTAAAGATTTACTTCACAATTATTTTTCACCATTAAAAAATTTACCTCACAATTATTTTCCACTATTAAAAAATTTACCTCACAATTATTTTTCACTATTAAAAAATTTACCTCACAATTATTTTCCACTATTAAAAAATTTACTTCACAATTATTTTCCACTATTAAAAAATTTACCTCACAATTATTTTTCACCATTATAGATTTATTCACAATTATTTTTCACCATTAAAAAAATTACCTCACGATTATTTTTCACCATTAAAAAATTTACCTCACAATTATTTTTCACTATTAAAAAATTTACCTCACAATTATTTTTCACCATTAAAAAATTTACCTCACAATTATTTTTCACTATTAAAAAATTTACCTCACAATTATTTTTCACCATTAAAAAATTTACCTCACAATTATTTTTCACTATTAAAAAATTTACCTCACAATTATTTTTCACCATTAAAAAATTTACCTCACAATTATTTTTCACTATTAAAAAATTTACCTCACAATTATTTTTCACCATTAAAGATTTATTCACAATTATTTTTCACCATTAAAGATTTATTCACAATTATTTTTCACCATTAAAGATTTACTTCACAATTATTTTTCACTATTAAAAAATTTACCTCACAATTATTTTCCACTATTAAAAAATTTACCTCACAATTATTTTTCACTATTAAAAAATTTACCTCACAATTATTTTCCACTATTAAAAAATTTACCTCACAATTATTTTTCACCATTAAAAAATTTAACTCACAATTATTTTTCACCATTAAAGATTTATTCACAATTATTTTTCACCATTAAAGATTTATTCACAATTATTTTTCACCATTAAAGATTTACTTCACAATTATTTTTCACCATTAAAAGATTTACCTCACAATCATTTTTCACCATTAAAAGATTTACCTCACAATCATTTTTCACTATTAAAAAATTTACCTCACAATTATTTTTCACCATTAAAAAATTTACCTCACAATTATTTTTCACCATTAAAAGATTTACCTCACAATCATTTTTCACTATTAAAAAATTTACCTCACAATTATTTTTCACTATTAAAAAATTTACCTCACAATTATTTTTCACCATTAAAAGATTTACCTCACAATCATTTTTCACTATTAAAAAATTTACCTCACAATTATTTTTCACTATTAAAAAATTTACCTCACAATTATTTTTCACTATTAAAAGACAGAATATCTGTATGGAGAAACTTGGTCACATCTTTGAAAACATTATTACATAAATCTGAAAATTTAGAAAACTGATTAATGTCATTTATTTATTTTTTTTTTTTATTAAATGACAAGCGGGGCCGCCCGGCGTTTCCCAGTTGTTAAAAATAAAATGTGACAGTAGGGGAGGCGGGGGTGGGGGTTTTGGTGAGTGTGTTGCCCAGTCGCTTAAAAAAAAAAAAAAAAAAAAAAACGAGCCTTGGGTGCTATCAACCAGAAGCGAAACCGAAAACAAACATTATAGCTGATGGCACTGAAGTTATCTATTTCTTTTATAAATAATTTTATCAAGAATTCTTCATAAGTTTTGGTTTCGATTATAGTTGAAGAAACTCAACATATATATATATATATATATATATATATATATATATATATATATAAAGGAGATTAGAACAATAGTCTAAAGAGCTGAGTGTATTTCAATGTAACAGTGAAATTACTAGTTTAATTAAAATACAGTAAAGAGAAAGTGCTCGTTGTAATTTAGATATATAATAAGCTCGATAGGTAAATATCCTAGAGCTAATTCAATATTAAGTAATGTGATTGATAATTTAAAATTTAAAAATAAATTATAATTAAATTAAAAATCCGTTTCATAAGAAGGAACAACAACAAAATCAATTATCTGTACGATCGATTCGGAAAACAATGCTTTTTATTGTGGTAGACATCAAGTTACGGACAATAATTATTACATATAGTTTTTTAATAAGCAAAGTCTCCTCGTCAGCAAATTTTGAAGGGTTTTTATTAAATTTAAAAGACACCATAAATAAACCTAGCATTAAAAGTAAGGCAGATGTATCTGAAAAAAATTGAAATAAAAGGTCTGGATTTAAAATTGATAAGAAAATTAATATGGGTTAGAAATAGAAAAGAAATAGAGTAAAATATAGATTTGAATTTAAATTATAAGTTTGCTTTAAGTATACACACACACACACACACACATACACACACACACACATATATATTTTTTTCTCCATAAGTTTTGGTTTCGGTTTCGAATCAAGCTGATGTGCCAAAGTCATATGGATGTATTTTTTATTTTTGAAACTGCAACATTGACTTTATAATAATATGTACGAAATCTGCATAAATTAAAATATCATATTTAAGCGTATTTTATGACCGGGCTATGCCAGGCGACCCTGCTAGCTTAGATAAATACATTTGTAGCTTTAACAAAAGAGCTACAATAATATCAGGACGTCTTCATTTACGCTGAACATCCACAAAATATCAACATCAATATATTACATTTGAAAGAGTTCGCTGTGGAATTTCCACAGGTCTCGTTAGTATACTTAAATGGATATTTTCATTTATTCATATGTATTATTATAGAGCCAATTCTCTATTATTATATTGTACCCAACAGTCATTTCAAAAGTTAAAAACTATAATATGAGTGCCATCAGCTAGAATTGAAACCAAAACATTTAGCTTTCCAGCAGTATTCGCTACCAACTGAGCTAGGAGCACATGCTTATCAAAACTGTACAAATTACCACACTTATGTGTATAAATGTATATTTACGCATGCATAAAGGATACACATTAGTTTAAGTTAAACGTTCCAATTTTTCAATTTTGACATCTTAGCAGTTTTTTTGTTTTTTTTCTGGCTAAAAACCAGATCGAATTTGTTCCACATGTCCGAATAGCTCATATATCAAGTTTCGAGTCTGTAAACCAAAAATTGACAGAGACGAGTATTTTTTTTTACACAGGAATCACCACATTATCAAGGCCAAGAGGCCGCTCAAGGATAAGGGTTAAAGAGTGTACAGTAAAAATTGGAAAATATAGTAATCATTAGTAATGAAAATTCGGTAAATTTGTTAACTTATATGGAACAGCTCATCAAGAACTTGTTTACATTAAACTTGAAGACAACCATATTGTAGTCACCTGGAAAGCAGGAAAACGGAAGATAATTCCACAGGCGTGCAGTTTTAAGAAAGAAGCTTTGTTCATGGAATCTACGTTTAGGTTTAGGCACAGATAAAGAGTGGGGGGAATTATTGATAGTGTTTTCAGCTAGACCAGTGTTTCTAGTGAAAGTTTGGTGAGGGGGGACCATAGACTGAAGCTCAGTCGAACACTTTCCATGAAAATAACGATACATCAGAGACAAGCTCGCAAAGAGGTTGCAGGGAAGAGAAAAGGACATCTCCTACGAGGCTACGAAGTCTATTTTGAACTCTATCAAGGCAGGACAAGTTCTTTCTAGCTGCTCCTGCCCATATGTGGCAACAGTATTCCATCCTTGGACGTACTTGGTTCTTATATAGATAGAGAATTGCATCAGCAGTGAGATATCTACTGGATCGATAGAAAGATCCCACCATTTTTCCAGCGGCCCTGGCAACAGATTTGATGTACGTGTTCCATTTAAGATCAGGAGTAATTGTCAAGCCCAGAAGCTTGTCAAAACTTGAGGCCTCCTGAAGACGAGAGCCATTCATTTCAATTGATGCCAGATGTGGATCAGTATGTTGATGTAAAGAGAGAAGCTTGGTTTTAGATGTATTAAAAGTAACCAGCCACTCCTTTCCCCATTGTACCACGTGCTCAAGATCAGAGGAGAGAGAATCAGAGAGAACTTGGTCGTTTACTGTCTTAGATGTGCTACCATGAATGGTAGTGTCATCAGCATAAATGTCTACAAATGATGTAAGGATGTGATTTGGAAGATCATTAATGTAGATCAGGAAAAGAGTTGGGCCCAGGATGGACCCCTGAGGGACACCAGCATTAATACTGTGAGCTTCTGATTTTTGTCCCTCAACTACTACTCTTATGAACCTATCAGAAAGAAATGATTTAATAATTGAGAAGATCTTCAATGTAAAAATGAACAGTCACTTTATTGTGCCCGTGCAATTGAGATCTTGCCATTACATAGACAGTTGTTTTCATTCATTTCGAACTATTAAGGAAGTGTCTATTTTTAAATGGAAGTAAGAATACAAAAGTGACGCCTCCCCACCACTACCTCCACAACGCACAATGTATGGAAATATTATTTTTATTCTGATATTTGAACTCAAAATAATCTCAATATAATATTCTATTAGTTCCTTCTTTAGTTAGTCTGTACGTTACGCTTTGAAAAAGGCCAAATACAATATTTTAAGGCTAAACTGCTTTTTAAAAAATGCCAAATTCATAAAATTTGGTTTTAAAAAGCAAATCTGGCAACCATGGACAATAGCATAAAAATGGCTGCCCTTTGATCTAGCCTCGTTTTCGAATATCATTATAATAATATATGATCATTATTGTAATGGGGTGAAAAAAAAAAAACTCTTAGTAATTTAGATGTGCAGAGGTTCTTTACTGAAGAAAGAAGTCAGTGAAAAGTTATGTAAAAAAAAGAAACACTTGAAAAAAAAAAAAAACAGGGGGGAAAAAAAAGAGAACATTGTCTGCTAAAAGGTGCTGGACTGAAGAAGTAAATTACAAATTATCTCTTATAATGTGATTCTATTGTTTGTATTAAACTATGTAGCACAATCTTACTTTTCAAGTATTTATTATAATAGTTAGTACTTATTAATTTATATCATTTGGGTTAGTTATATATTTAACATACAATTACATAGAAATGCTAATCAACTCATATTTACTACATGTTATTAGTTTTTCTGTCCTAAAACTTAATTTTTTGTGCTAGCCAGAAAAAATATCAGCTTTAATATAACTGATTTCTGTTCACATTACACTTGAATTTCTGCATGTCAATACAGTCCGGGACGGGAGGCAATTCCAAAGTGCAGCAGTATGTGAAAGAAAGCTATTCAAGTAGAAGGATTTACAGCATCTACGGATCTCTACAGTGTAGGGGGTGATTTTGCTGCTCATCTGGTTTGTTGAGGATATTGTCGTCGAGGGGATACTAGTGCTTGGAGTTCGTCAGTCCACTTGCTATTGAAATACTATAAAACAGGCACAAAGATGCCACATTTTGGCAATGGGACAGAGGTGGGAGTTTAGTTGATAGTTCAGGACCTATCAGGTTGGTGACTCTTTTTTGAACCCTATATAGGAGTGAGGGACTAGTGGCAGATGCACCAGCCCATATGTGGCAACATTACTCCATGCATGGGCGAACCATGGCCTTGTAGAGATACAGGATACTCTCAGGTGTGAATAGCCTTTTAGCATGTTAGAAAGAAACCACCTTCCTTTCAGCAGCCTTGGCAATTGCCTCAATGCAAAGGAACGACGGGCTACTATTTGGGATCATGTCTAACAGGGGACTGTGGGGAGTAGAGCAGCAAGATGTCTGTTCACATTACATCTTCTGCTGGTTAGTACAGTCAACAAAACAGAGAGGGAATTTCAAAGTCTAGCAGTCCACCTGGAGAAGCTATTAGAGTAGAAGGCTTTCTGGCATAAGGACCTCAACAGTGAAGGGGTGGAATTTTGCTGCTTGTCGGGTCAGTCTGGACTATATATGTTGTAGAGGCACAAGTGCTATGAGTTTATTAGAGCGCATTCCATTAAATTACTTGTAAAACAGGCACATGGGATGGAACACTGTGGCAATGGGACAGGGTTTGGAACTTGAAGGGAAGGTGGATCGACTGGTCTCTGAATTCATGATGAAGTGTAATAGTTCCAGAGAGCATGGGTCAAAACACCTTTCTCTTACAAACAAATTTTAAAAAAAGAGAATTAACATTAAAGTGTAGTATCTGTTTTGATACTTTTTATTTTCTCTCCTTGATCAATGAAGAAGAAATCTTTCTCATAAACTGCAGCAATTTTTATGCTTTCCCACCAATTCGGAGTGCCTTCGCCATATTAAAAATCGACCTATTTAACTAACACAGTGTATTTATATTTATTATAACTATCTAAAAAATGAAAAATATGAACTGAAAGAGCAAGTTAACTTGTGCATAAAATTAAAAATAAACCGAAAACAAAGAAGAACTATTGTAAAATCGCCAAATATTGAAATCGAGGACAGTATTAAACATAAGGTTGTTTTTAAATTCTTGTGCAGATTATCAACTATGCTATTGCCTTTTTTTTAATAGTCTTTGCAAGTAAAATTAAATTTTGACGAATATTTTTTTAATTAAATTGTTGTGTGAAAGTACAGATTAATTAACAAAATCACCTCCCTATATTAAGAACGGCTTTCTAAAGAATGTTATTTTAGTATGGGCGTAAATCTGAATCTACTGTGTTTGATATAAATTATTTTTTTAATTTTCATGAAATTTTTTTGATTTTCGTTGTTAATTTTTTAAATTTTAACGTCGATTAGTTGGTTCGTTTTTCACAGTAGGCTTTACATCGTGTGTGACAAACTACATTAAATGATGAGATCGTCGACCTAAATGTGAATCTTCAAAGATTCGAATAGAACTAGTGTGTATGTGATAGTATATACTAGACTACCCTTGACCCGTTGGGTCAGTATGTTATATTAGCTATAAAATTCATGAATGAATGTGACACTTGTGACGTAAAGAAAATAGTTGTTTTTTTTTGACATAACAGAAACATTTCTATGAAAGTATATTAAAATGAAAAAAGAATATAGATAGATTTCTTTGAGTCGTTCTGTTTATTATAATTGATTATTTTTGAAAAAAAAACATTTACGGTTACTGAATTATAAGTTGTTGGTCGTACTTAGGTAAATATGCACTGAACAGATACCATAATACTTATTATAGTTAAATTCAAATTTTGATATATCTGCTTTTTTTTTTACATCGTTCATTTCTGTATTACGTTGAAGTTATTTTAAACCTCACTCTTCCCATGTTAAATAATAATTTCGAAATAATAACGTTAATATTTCAGCGTCCCAATTGTTCTTTTGTTTTTTGTCTTTTCGCATTTAAATTATCCAAACAAACAATTGTTAATACTGTCTGCTTTTTTTTTTTTCACATCGTTCATTTCTGTATTACGTTTAAGTTATTTTAAACCCCACTCTTCCCATGTTAAATAATAATTTCGAAATAATAACGTTAATATTTCAGTGTGCAGGTCATGTGCGCATGCACAACCGGATGTCATAAACCGGAAAGTGGGTTACATACATCGTTACAAGATCATTTGAGTTTTATAATTATATAGATATAGTAACCTATGAAAACATATGGTAGCACTTTTGAATTTTAGGATCGAAGGACAAATTTTGGTGTTTTCATTTTTTAAGAATTCTACTCGGAACAAGGGGAGACATTTGAAAGAGTCATTAAAGTTTCGCATAACATTGGTAAAATAAACATATTGAATCTACAAAATAACAAAGCATCTTTTTGTTGTTTTTTTTTTTTTAATCAGCTACTAAATTAAGATATTGAATAATAAGCCAAATAATAATTAAAAATTTTTATTTAATTTTGGTACTCATGCAGAATACAGACTGTGCTGAAATAATAACGTTATTATTTAGAAATCTATTAACACGGGTAGAAGAGACTGTTTTGTAACTATTCTGTACTTTCACCTAAAATTTTATTAAACAAAAGATACTGGATAAATTGAAATTCATGCATTTTCGGAGAAATTCTCCGGACAAAAACTTCTTGAATTGTCTTCCCCCTGTTCCGAGTGAAATTCTTCAAAAATAAAAACTTGTTCTTCAAATCTATACTGCACACGCACACATATGACAATTAAGGCACACAGAATTTTCCGTGCTTCCTCATAACTTACTACCTAGCTCTACTCACCTATTGAGCACTATTTTAGTAAATACAGAAAAGTGATACATAAAATATTATATATCCTTATAACATTTTATGTTGATACATGAAATATATGTATATATATATATATAGAGAGAGAGAGTTAGTCAACAGCCAAAACCAGACGATGTATTTAATTTTCACTTATATTTTATTAATACTTTTTTTTATTTTATCTTACACGTGTTTCATTGAATTCCACCAAACAACTCATCAGAGACGAAAGTATATTCCTCAGAAAATCGTTGGATTATTCCCCTTAGAATGGAAAAGGATTTGGCAAGAAAACCATATTGATAAAAGAAAATGGGGATATTCAATGTTCGCAGAAACATATAAACCAAAAACACTTATTGCAGCGTTTTATAGATAGCCATTCCAAAGAAAGGCTATTGAAGTAAATCCACACGTGTGCAATCAGTTTTGTGCCATCATTTTTTTATTAGTGAAAAAAAATCTATAGTTCTATTTCCAAAGTTTTCGTATTTAAGTTCAAATTAAAAGTAAGAAGTCCAATAAAATCCTATGATATATATATATATATATATATATATATATATATATATATATATATATATATATATATATATACACACACACACACACAGCCTAAGATTTAATTAGATTCACTAGCCTATCGAAAGTTTTTAAACCATAATTTACGAAACTAAAATCATCTACAAGGCAAATTAACTTTCAGTAAAAACATGCATTCATTTATGTAAGCATTTTAAACCTTCATAAAGAGACGCTATCTCACATTTTTCTTCTTAATATTTTAAATATTTATTGTTATTTACTAATACAAGCCAAAAGAAAAATATCAAGATTTTCGCTAAAAATTATTAATCCAATTAAAACAACACAATCTAGAAGAATAACTTCATTATCAAACATAAGAGTTACCTCCCTTGCATTATTTAACATTTTCTTAATTAGTTAAGTACATAACTTACCAATTTAAAAATACAAATTATTATACATTCTTGTTGAGCCGTCTCCGTAAGTAATCAAACTATACCAATTTTCCACTACTAATAGTTACTACGCTATTATTCCAATGATTACTGTGGTGCACTCATTAGCCTTTATCCTCGCGTGGCCTCCGGGACTTGATAAGCGGTGACTCGTTTGTAAAAAAAAAAAAAAAAAAATCGTCTACGTTTCCAGTTTGTTACTTTTACAAGATACGATGCCATTCTGTCCCAAGCTTTTATCCTAACATTAAACGTCTTTTCTAAACCCCCCCCCCCCCACACACACACGCCAAGCTTACTGGTCGGTGAGAATTCCGACAATTATTTACCTAATATGTGTACTTGCCTTTATACAATTTTTTTTTCTAGTTAAATTACATTTTCTTTTCTTTAGCATATAAACTTCATGCTTTGCTGTATAAACGTTGGCTATCCTTATTTTAGCCTTGATCATATGTTTAAATGGTAAAACTTGCGTAGAATGCTCTGTTTTCCGGTTGTTGTACAAATGGAACGAAAATTTAAGTTTCGTTCCGTTTTAAATTCGGTACATTTTTACATCTCGTTCAAACTGATCGTTCACATTCGACATATTAACTTTTATAGGTTTTCATGTATGCTGTCAAGGGTTGGGGGATGTCTATTCCGAAAGACGTTCTTATGGGAAGGTGTTTATTCGTTGTAAGCATACCCGAAAACCTATAAAAGTCAACATTTCCGATGTGAACGGCGAGTGTTGGACTTATGTTAAAAAAAAAAAAAAAAGAAAGAAAGAAAAAAAAAATACCAAAAAGGTATACCAAATTAACTTTTTTTCGTTTAAAAATTAAATTATTTCGTTTTCTTTTTTAATTTTTTTTTAACTTTCGTTTTATATATATATATATATATATATATATATATATATATATATATATATATATATATATATATATATATATATAAAGTGTGTTGAATGTTATTCTTTCGATTACTTTCATTTTTTTCGGGGCACAATTAAAAAAAAAAAAAAAGATTAAAACGAAGCGAAATTTAAATTTCCGTAAAATAGCGCATTCTCCGCAAGTTTTACCGTTTAAATTTTCTAACCGAATACAAAAAAACAAAACAAAACAAAAAACTTATAAACGAGATGTGACTAGATTCTTCAAAGTCCAGCTTTTAAAACGATTGTATTCGCGCGTGCGAAAACAAACATGGCGACCAGTAAAAACAATACGGAATACATTGGATAATAAAGCTCATCATTGCCCTTAGATTAAAACCGTAATGAAAGTCCAGAATATTTTACTATCGAGAAGTCATACTCAGAAAAATAAATAAATAAATATAATTTGGTGCTTATTCAAATTGGCACTTCTAACGATAAAAACCGAAGAAAAACTTTTATATTGAACCTACTTGTTACGGATTGAATATTGCATATTCCAAAATTCATTGTGTACTTGACTTGATATAGACTTTATACAAGTTTTTTTTCTAGTTAAATTGCATTTTCCTCTCTAGCCTATAAACTACATGGTTTTCTGTATAAACGTTGGCTCTACTCACTTTAGTCTTGATCATATGTTTTTTGTTTTTTTTTTGTGTCTAATAGTTGTGCTGGTGAAGAGACTTTATTTCAATAAAAGTTTGTATGATCTCAGAAACGTCGTATAAGGATAGTTTGTTGCTGTTCAATTAGAGTCTACGTAAATAAATTTTCAATAAATAATATTACATTATGCCTTATTTATCGGTTGTATTTCTATCACTATTTTGTTTTATTTTTCATCTTTAGCTCATTGTCGAGACTTCAAAGACATATGAGATACCACGCGGCCATTTTTCTTGTATTTGTGTAACGCTCGACCCTACTTGTTTTTTGTTTTTTTTTTTGTTGTTTTTTTTTCGAACCGAACAAACATTTAAAAATAAGTAAAAACACTAAAAAGTTATCCAGACAACAGTGACTTGTCTTGCCTTTGGTAATATTTATTTGTTATATATTTGTTTTTGAACCACTTTTTCGGATCTCTGGATTGTAAAACAAACCCGTAAGTTTATGACATGATGAATGTTTTCAAGTCAACATCAATTTAATATTATACGTAGTAACAAGGGAAAATGTTTTAATGTTTTTTCGTCTTGAACGATACAATATATATATATATATATATATATGACTCCATGAGCAATACAAAAATCTGGAACGGAAACAGTGTGTAATGAAACGACGCCTTATATCAACTAAAAATAATTTATTTAAAAATATTAAAGTATGTATTAAAGTACGAGACTACACGTGACCCGTTGGGCCAGTATATGTTATAGCTAGCTATGGAATAGCGAGTATACAGAATTAATGTATAAACCCGCAAAAATTGGATGCGTGCGCAAAAACAAACATGGCGACGAGCAAAAACAATACGAAATACATTGGATAATAACGGTCATCATTGCCCTTAGATTACATGAAAAATCCTTTATATAAGAAGGGTGTATTCCGTTGGGAACAAAAAAAATAAATAAAAAATAAAAAAAACGAAAAGAATACGAGGGAGTGTGCATTGTACAGGTCCACCTTAGTTTTTTTGTTTGTGTGTGTGTGTGTGTGTGTGTGTGTGCGTGCGCTAACAGCCTTAAAATATCAGGAAAGAATCATAAATTGATTAACGGTGAAACCTTTTCCAAGCAAATCTTAAACAAAATTGAAAAGTCATCCCGCTAAAATGTTAAATTGTAACTATTTAAAAAAAATCCTTTTATATTATCTTTAAAGGCCGTTGAAATGTATCAGCCAAAAAAGTAGATTTTGATTTCTTTTCAGGAGGTAAACCACACTGGGTTAGGTCGTAAAAAAAAAAACAAATAAAAAACAAGTAGTTTTCCCCCCTTTTTACATTAGAAAAACATATTTGCTTTGTATTTTTGTTTGAAAACAATTCCAATTTACAATGAAAAATACAAGTAATCGTAAATAAATAATTTTTTGGACACGGAAAACATTTTTTTTTTTTTAAATCAAGTTCTAGTTTTAATCACTCACAACTTGGGTAAAGAAAATATTTAAAAACATGTAGGTGCACCTGAACAATCGGCAGCCCCTTACAATTTTTCCTTTTCGTCTTTTTTCAACTTTATTGGACACCAAGCTACCAGATTGTAAATCAAAACTGAAAAAAAAAAAATCAATATTAAAAAAATTTGGAAGAGAGTTCAGTTTCACATACAACGTTCTAGTAAATCGATCCCCCATTTACAGCCCCGATTTGACGTTAGCTCCTTCGCCCCCTGCCATTGTTTGTTTGTTTTTGTTTTACGACATATCAACCCTTTTAAGGTAATAACCTGAATGCCGAATCAAGTGATTTTGAAGAACAATTTTTTAATAGAGTACATTTGCTTTTTTTTTTTTTTTAAGTCGGTTTCTATTTAACCCATAGTTGGAACCCTAGCAGGTACTACCACTCCTGGTCAGAGTGGACCTGGGAGCAATGGCAATTAAAGGGTGGCTCCACACTTGCCAAAGCCCGCAAGCTGGGGCCCTCACCATCAGATATAGTTTAAGGTCATATGAGGGGCGTGCAATAAGTAATGCTCCTGACCCAGTTCCCATAGCAGTAGAGCAACGAAATTTGGCAGAGTTATTAGTCTTTCTCTACATAGGAACCACCCAGAGTTATGCATTTCTTCCATCGTTTCATGCAGCTCTGGAGACCGTTTTTGTAAAACACCCCAGGTTGGCCCCCCAACCACGACGTGACTTCAGAAATCAAGGCTGCATCATCTGGGAAACGCTTTCTTTTCAAAAACAACTTCATGGCTGGGAAGAGGTGAAAGTCAGAGGGTGGAAGGTCAGGAGAGTAGAGAGGATAGGGAAGGATTTCATAACCACACGTCCGTGCTTCTGATCTGGCGACATGTGAGTTGTGGACCGGAGCGTTGTCCTGCAGGAGGAGGGTACCTTTGCTGATCTTGCCCCGCCTCTTGATTTTGATAGCTTCCCTTAATTTCCTCAAAAGTGAAGCATAATAGGCTCCTATAATTGTAGTACCCTTTGCCAGGAAATCTGTCATCACTACTCCGTCCTGGACCCAGAAGACTGTGAGCATGAACTTGCCAGCGTAGTGCTGCAAATTCATCCTCAAGCACTCGCCGTGTTCTCGCTTCTGGAATGGTGTGAGCAACCTGGGAATTCATCTGGCAGACACCTTATGTATATGCAAATGGTCATGAATGATAGTTTCCACAGACCCTGTACTAATCTTGACATCTTGGGCTATTTGGCAAATAGTAATGTGCCGAGCTTCCAAAATGGCAGCCTCAACTTGACGGACAGATGCCTCATCAATGGCAGAAGGGGGCGGCGACCAGGTCTGGGAGCAGTTTCCATAAACTTCCAGCCATGTTTGAATTCATGATGCCAGCGTTTTACAAGGTCATATAATGGGCCATTATCACCATAAGTTTCTTTCATTTCATCAAAATTCTCCTGTGGTGTGAGTCCTTTCAAATACAAAAACCGGATCACTGCTCGACATTTAACAGGCTCCATTTCACACCTGACTCAGTTCAAACACCTTTAAAACAGAAACCACAATTAGTTCAGAGCTGTAATTTGCCAGATTACCCATAGAGATATAAATCATTGCACATGCAAAATTTCAGCTAGATCAGACAACTGGAAGTGGGTCAGGGGTATTACTTATTGCACGCCCCTGGTATCCAGGACCCCCCCCCCCTCGCCATTATTATTATTTTATTTTTTTGCGACTTTTCACTGCGACTATTTTTTCTTTTCCAGTCATTATCTATTTACTTATTTATGTATTTACGACTTTTTTTTTTTTTTTGCATTTAACGACCCGCGCTATTTTTAAAATAGTATTTTCCAGTTAAATTCAAGTTTTACAATTTTTTTTTTTTAGTTAATTGTTAGGTGAAAGTACAGAAGATTAACAAAACACCCTACCCTCTCCAAATCAATGAATGAATGAATGAATCAATCAATCAATCAATAGGTAGGTAGGTAGGTATATTATATTATGTATTTTTTTTTTCTTACTCAACGGAGTGAAATTACATTTATTTGTAAGGAAAACACGTTAAAATAGGTTAAAACAAAAAATATCGTTGATCTTGTGTATACTTTGAATAGCAGCAGTGGCTTTTAATATCGGACTTAAGACAGGGGCGATCATGAAATAGGTAAGCATACAATTTTTTTAACCAGGTCATAAACCGGATAGACGGTTTAAACGCCCAAGCAAGCAAGCTGATCTGAGTTTTATACTTATATAGATTTCTCACAACCACTTCTTGTGTAATACCATTCTGGAATTTATAAACTATGATAATTAAAGTGCTTGCTTTGTTTCAATTAGCCTAAAGTTAGTTTTGTTGTTGTTTTTTCTTTGTTTGCTGTTTTCTTTTGGTACTTATACAGAATATGGACCGTACTGCAATAATAACATTATTAATTAGAAACTCGCTCTGCACATAGGGAGAAGGGGGCTTTTTAAAACGACTGCACTTTTACCAAACAGTTTAATAAACAAACGTAAAAAACTGAATTTAACTTGAAAATATGAAAAAGAAACAAAAAATAACAAAAAAACAAACAAAAAAAAAACAGCACGATCAGTATTCTGCCGAAATAAAATCTTCATTATACTTACATACGTATACATTTTAAACGTGTTTTTCTTCAAATTACATACGATTTAGGGTTTGTATTACTGTACACATAGATTCGAAAAAGTTGTCAAAAAACAAATATATACCAAATAAATGTTATCAAAGGCAAGATAAATTACTTTTCTACCAAACTGGATATAATTTTCGTGTTTTTATTCAATTTAACATGTTTATTCAGCTCGAAAAGCATACAGTGTTTACCGATGTAGTGGAAAATTTAAAATGGCGGCCGACTCTCTCTTTAACACGGTAAGTTCGGAAAAAGGTGTAATAAATAATAAACTAAACAAAATACTGTTAGAAATTTGCTCAATATATGTTACCGTGACATAACTTGACATATACTCGGTGGTTTTTTAATAGTATTTTGTCTAGTTTACTATTTATAACACCTTTTCCCGAACTTACCGTGTTAGTCGGCCGCCATTTTGAATTTTCCAATACATCGGTAAACACTGTATGCTTTTTGAGCTGAATAAACATGTTAAATTGAATAAAAACACGAAAAATATATCCAGTTTGGTAGAAAAGTAATTTATCTTGCCTTTGATAACAGTTATTTGTTATATATTTGTTTTTTGACAACTTTTTCGAATCTATGTGTACAGTAATACAAACCCACGATTTAATATCGATTTTAACTCGCAATATTTCATCATGTTATAATCTTAAAATATAAAACCATTTTTATCGCCTATACACAATTTTTTCATCGCATTCTGTTTAGGACGGCGATTGGTGCTTGTTAAGTTTAGCAAAGACATTAAAAACCGAACAAAATATCTATGATGTACGTAATCGTCATGGAATGGAGTTTTCATTAAAAAGAAAATCGCTTAATTTGATGAAGTATTTTTTTTTTTTTTAGGGGAAAATTAAATTTTAGTGAGACCGATCGCGATGCAGCCATTTTGACAATTTTCAACTCCAAGGATAGGGGACGCCATCTAATTCTTAACGTTTACCAAAATGTCGTTCGTACAGTTTTTATGTTATATAAATTCTGATTTATTTTATTCTTGACACGTTATTCTAATAATATATTCGAAATTAATAAAGTAAAAAAAATAATCTCGTCAAGTTTCGGCAAACCAATAGCTATATGGAGTTATCGCCGTTGGCGCCTCCCCCCCCCCCCTCCTCGTAGCTGGAAATTACCACGATGTCTGCGTCGCTATCAGTTTCAATAAAATTTGATCTTCCTCTATAACAACAACAACAACAACGACAACAAACTACTTGATCAAATTAAGCGAGTTTTTTTATGAGAACTTCAATCAATAACGGTACATGATAAAGATTTTTAACATGAATTTTAAAAAATGTCTTTACTTAACTGTACAAGCACTCGGCGATCTTATCTTTTGCCTTAATTACTCATTACATCTCCCTCCTGGGCAACACCGGGTAACCCTGCTACTATTATGGTGACTTCTCTAGTGGTGTGGCTTGAAACAGAAAGATAGTTGCGACATGCGACAGGTTGTCCAGGTCTGGGAGCAATAATGTGCGTCCAACCACTCCCACTGAATGAATGAATGCCAATGCCGAAAAAGAAATACCACCCCTATGCGGTACCTGACCGCTTTAAATAGGAAGCGTTGGGGGATGCCAAGAATCAATAGATTGCATCTTAAACAAGACCATTGTTGTTTTAGATTATAACTCAGATGACAAGAGAGGCCGACGCACAAAATCATTTCTTACACTATAAAATAAAGTGGGGTCGTAAAATGTACACCGTAAACGTAAATAACATTCTATGCGCGCGCACGTTATCTGGGTCATAATTTGACGACTGATAAAAACGTTCGTCTGTGTACACTACAGCCTTTTGGTCAAGATCAAAGTGTAGTATCTGTTCTTCAGATGCTGCACTTCTATTTCTTGTTCTCTTTCGGTGGAGGAGAAATCCTTCACGACTGAGACAATTTTTATTTTTGTACCTTTTCTCCACGTTAAAAAACGACCCTGGTGTCTAACTCTGTCCCGTGGGGAAGGCATAGTAAATAGGTACAATAAAAAGAGACGGTAAACAAGAAAAACACACAACAGTAGATAACTTCAGTTTATCGGTGATGGTGAGAGGGGGGGGAGTACAGTAACACGTAAAATTATTTTAGCAAAAACAATGGCGCTTCTACAGAATTGGGACGAGATTTTGTAGTCGATAAATGGAGTTTTCAGATTTAAAACAATGGTTTCAACTGATTCTTTCTGTCAATTCTAATAAGTTACACTGGTAGCTTCCAAATTATGCAGTCGAAATTACCTGAATATTACTGAATTATTAAACAAAACAACTTTAATGGTGTTAGGTGAAAAATTGTCGCCATTTCGTTTAAATCAAAACGGAAAATTACCTCTCTTTTGAACTCTCCTGTGTCTTACGATCGTTTTCATCAAATTCTATTTTTTTTAATTTTCTTTAATAAATAATTTTCTACCTTATTACGTGCTTATTCCGAAGAAGCACCAAAATCAGGTGTAAATAAAGGTAGTAGGTCTAGCAGACGAGTCTCGTTCTGAAAAATCTGAAAAGTTAGGTCACGTGACATCTGAGACCGGTGCTTCTAACCATATTGACACTTTGAATGATGAATATAAAAAATATGAGCCAATTTCGGAGAAGTTTATGAGGAGGCGAAAGCGTTTTTAAGGAAAAGAAATATTTTACAAGCAGAAGGTCCAGTGTGTCTCATTTGTCAAAGACAAATGAAAGAAGTAAAACAGAAGAAAGACAATTGCTATTGGAGATGCCCTTTACACAGGGAAAGGCACTGTAAAAATCCTTTGAAACATAAATATTAGTTTTCTGAGTCTATTTCAAAGATAATTAGTAAAGTCCTAAGATACTGAATTATCATTATTATTGGCTCACATGGAGCTTTCACACAAGTCAACAAACGATCTGATTGGAGACCTGTGGTGTTCTCTGGAAGCTGAGTGACAACAAGTCTCCCCAGACGTCCAGCTCTCTCTCCTCCTCCTTCGATAGCATTTGCAAATAAATTTGATCATCGCAACAGCCTCTTACCATTGATTTCTCGCTGGCAGTGGCCATTGGTTTATACTGGAATTTGAGTGGCACTCAGCCTCCCCAAGATCCCAGTTCTGTTCACACTTGTCCAGCGGAGGTCTGGCCAGTGCTCCCTCCTCGGTCTTTCCATCCTCCTTGATCCTTCTCGGCTCTTTGCTATCACTTTTCTATTGGAGGAACGGTGGTGAAACAATGGAGGGGATGCATGATGGGGGTGTAGAACATGTAGTTCTGAAGCTTCGGTGTTCTTCATTCTCTGTAACGCTTATTCGTTATATTGCCTTGTGTTATTCTCCACATTCAAGTGTTTTCCTTAATATTTCAGCCGTTTTCATTATCGTTAGGCATATTTTTGCAGTTATTCCTCTGATTCCAATTTCTGCTATTCTTTTTTCCAGGTTTTTCGGAATTGTTCCTAGTGCTCCTATATTATCGGTACTATTTTGATTTTCTTCATCATCCAAATCCCTTTTAACTCTCTGGCTAGTTCTGTGTATTAGCTTCGTTTCTCCTTTTCTTTCATACTCACCCTGTGGTCAGCTGGGACAGCAAAATCTACGATTTGACAGGATTTCTCTTTCTTGTTAATTATTACAACGTCTGGTCTTCTTGCTTGGATGTGTTTGTCCATTTGTATTTCCATGTCCCATAGGATTTTGTGGTTCTCGTTTTCGAGTGCTGTTGCGAGTTTATGCTTGTACCATTTGTCTGTACGCTCAAAATGCAGCCGTTTGCACAATTCCCAGTGCACTGCCCTCCCCACTTGGTCATGCCTGTTTTTGTATTTCTTTTGGGCCAGTTTGCTGCATTCACTTACTGTATGGTTTATCGTTTTGTCTCTTTGTCCACAGGGTCTGCATTTGCTGTTTTCTTGTGTTTTATCGATCCTTGCTTTGCTATGGTTGGTTCTTATCGAGTTATCTTGTGCTGCAGTTATTAGAGATTCAGTTTCTCGGTTTATATGTCATTTTTGCATCCATGTCCAGGTGTTTTCGTTATTCTCATCTTTTGTCATTCTAATGAATCTTCCGTGGAGTTGTTTCTCTTCCCATTTCTCTTTTCTCGTTTTGTCTTTTGTCTTTCTGTTTTCTGTTTTGTTGGTTTTCTTCTCTTTATTCTTCTTCTTCTTCTTATTATTATTATTATAAAAACACCTTGTTTGTACAAAGAAAAAAAAAAAAATTAATTAGCCCTCAAGGGTGAAAGATTCTCGCTTAGTTCAACTGAAAGAAAACAAAGTTCCTATCACATTGATTATACGGAAGCCCAAAATCTTCGACAGTGATGACACAAGATAGTTAAAGAAAGTTAGGGGGTGCTGCTTTTCTCTCTCTCTCTCTCTCTCTCTCTCTCTCTCTCTCTCTCTCTCTCTCTCTCTCTCTCTCAGTCGTGCATCCGTACATTGCTATCGTGAACGTTTGTTTAATTTTTTGTCCATTTTTTTAATTTAATTATTTTCTATGTTCCTGCTTTTAAATTTAAAAAAAAAGCATATTTTTCAAGATTATATATAAAATTGTTACGTCGAAAGTTTTATATTCATGCAAACAAGGAAAATATTAGAATCGTACATATAAAAAATATTGCGAATACTGTAATTCAAAAAACAAAAAGTACAAACATTTTTTGCAATTATGATTTTTGTGTGTATGAAAATATAAATAAACAATGCTTAATTTAATGGTAATATCGGTAGTTCGAGAAATTAATTTGTCTTCGAGTTATATTGAATTCAATAATACGAACTTTAGGGGCTTTTTTCGTAATGTTCCTGTAAAAAATATTTTTTTTTAATTGTTATAATTTAAGATGCTTTATTTTCATATAAAAAAAGAAATTTATACATTTTTTTTTTACTACTGAAACTTAGTAAAGGTATTTTTGTTTAAATAAAATCATACACTTCCACAAAGATTTAAATTTAAAAAATAATGGGTTCATTATATTCAGTGGTCATTATTTGATAGATACTGAAATTTTAATTATATTGGTTAATTTCCTGATTTTCGGTGAATTTTTGAGTAAAGGGAGAGGTCAAAATACATTTTCAGTGTCGACCATATGCGCGCGCTTGCGCGGACAAAATGGCCACCCGTGATGACATAGAATTGCATGGTTTAATATTTGGAAAACTACTTGTTTTTCGCCTAATTTTAATTTTTCGCCAATACTACACTGTGACAAGGCAGTTTGGTACGCGAGTGCACATTTAACAGCCTTCTTATATGCTCCCGCATAGTGTAAACGAAGGCTGGGCTGTGAAATGGAAAATAGTCCCAGAGTGAAGGGGTTAATACCATACGAACGGTAAATTTGCGACGGAAACGGTTACCATATAATCTTTTAAAGCGAACCGAAAACTACAAAAAAAACTTTCTTTTTTTTCTATATGAATGTGAAACGAGCCTTCAAGTAAAATAATACCGATTTTTCTTTATTTTTTTAATTTCCTCGTGTCTTTATTGAGAGATGAAAACAGAAAAAAAAAAATCGGAAAAAAAACTTTTTAGCCAATAAACACTAAAAAAAAATAAATACCCCCCTCTCTCAGGTGATCAGAAAGTGGGTGCTCATTTTAAGTTAAATTTACATGAAAAAGTGATCACCCACTTTTCGAAAAAGTAATTTCTTCATATCATGAAAACTATTTTTTTTTGCGAGGGAAATGGTTTGCAGATTCGTTTTTAGCACACCGAAATCTACAAAAAAAAATATTTTGTTATATACGAACGTCAGACGGCCTAAATGTAAAATTTTCCCATAAAAAAACTTGATCAAATTACGTGTTTTTTTTTTAATATTTCATCTTCGTCCCGTAACTGCTACGTACAGACTTTTCCGTGTTTTCTTTACTTTTAATTGCCGCCATAAATGTCAATCTAAATAAACAACGTTTTTTTTTTGGGTACTTTCTACACTTTATCGCCGAAACTGGAGACGCCATTTTATTTCACGCACCTGCCGTAGAAATCCAAGGGAGAAATCAGTATTTTAAACTATGGCCGAAGTGAAAAATAAAAAAAAACAACCCACTCCCACTTACTTCACCGTTAAAAAAAAGAAACGAAAAAACAATAATTAAAATATTAAAAAAAAAACAAAAAAACTGTGGCGCTTTTCGGTTACATTTAAATTAATTTGTTGTTGACCCTTCAGAGTTGCTTTAATTAAAAAAAAAAAAAAAATGTTAAAAATTATTTTTTGTACGAAACAAAAAAACAAACAAAAATACAAAAACAAAACAAAACAAAACAAAAAGAAACTCAAAATTGTTTTATCAAAATTAGTTTTTCTTACGTGGACTTCTCAATAAATGTCTTTACAATTGTATTTTGATA
This sequence comes from Euprymna scolopes, assembly GCF_053919585.1. Taxonomy (NCBI): domain Eukaryota; kingdom Metazoa; phylum Mollusca; class Cephalopoda; order Sepiida; family Sepiolidae; genus Euprymna; species Euprymna scolopes. Next base: position 25,398,324 of record NC_136486.1, read on the forward strand.
AATTTTTATACAGTAAATGGGTACTTGTACAGTTTAATCAAAACATTAAAAAATGAAAATATCGAAAAAAAAAAAAAAAAAAAATAGGTCATATTGTACGTATCCGTTTTGAACAGAAGATCCCCGAAAAAAAAGTTCACTTGATTTGATCGAGTAGTTTTTTTGTTTGTTTGTTTTTTTTTTTACAGCGGAAAAACACGATTTTATGAGAGCGCGTTGAAGGCAGCCATCTGGGATTTTTTTAAATTTTTGTTTGAAGTTTAGAACACGCCACGGGAGATAACTCCAGTTAAAGCGCCGACACTCCCTCCCCATCTTTAATAGTAGCTTTTCTTCTTGAAAATCGAACCTTTTTCTCGGTATCATAACAAATTGTTTTTTCACTGTAAAACAAAAACTACTTGATGAAATTAAGTGAATTTTTTTTTTTTTTCGGAGAACTTCATTCCTTAACGGATACGTACAATTTAAACTTTTTACGGCATTTTCATTTTTTTTAATGTCTTGATTAAACTGTACATGTGCCAATAAATGTTTTGGTTTTCAAATAGCGCTTGTGCCCAGATTAAACAATTATGAATATGCCATTTTCTGTTTTTAATAAAAAAAAATGCTTCATGAAAAACTTTCCGTTTTCATTAATTAAATCGAAACATTTCCAATTAAACAATTTCGGATTATGTTCTCTTTCACTTTATTTGCTTTTTTTTTTTTTTTTTTTTTTCATAGTTCTTTCCGGAAGTAATAATTATCTAATTTAATTTTTTTTTTTTTTTTTTTTTTTTTTTTGTTATTTATTTCAGCATAGTTTAAAATTTCTGATTCCTCCCTTGGACTTTTACGACAGGTGCGTGAAATAAAATGGCGTTTCCAGTTTCGGCGATAAAATGTAGAAGTACCTTTCTTTTTTTTTCTTAAATATGTCGTTTAGGCAAAAATAATATTATGTACTTAATTGTCATGTCGAAAATAGTAATATATCAAAAAATTACGAACATTTATAGAGTAGAACAACTGCTCGTGTGTTTCACTGTTTCAGTAAAACAAAGTCTATCGCCATGAATGTAAAAAAAAATATAATGCTAGAATCTAAATGTTGCGTTCCGAGTTATGTCCACTGAGTGAAGTCTTCGCCGTTTACTTTATAACATTTAAGGAATATGCAACTTTACCCCATTTTCCGTAAAAAATTACGTTTAATTATAAAGATGAATTTCGTAATTTTTGTATACATTATATTTTCGACCTGTTTGCTTAAAATGCCAAATTAAAAAAAAAAAAATCGATCTGTCGAGACTGTCGACTCTGTCTTAACAAGCACCTTCGATTTTTGATAATATCCAAGATCAGTGCTCGGAAAAATCAAGTTACCGGAAGTGGATACGGAACAGAACGGAACGGTGTCACGGAATCAAGACACGAAAAACGAAGCCATATATTTATTTTTAAAAAAAATTACTTAGTTTTTTAATATTTCTTGTATTATCACGAAACAAAAATACTTTTAAACAACACCAAAAACCACTTCTTGTATTATCAGATAATGAAGCATTGAAAGCAAATATTAAAAAAAAAAAAACATTATTTTAGCTTTAACACTTATTTTACAACGAAACAAACAAAAAATATATTATATTAAAGAGACTTAATATATATAATTTCTCTAATTAAATAAAACTTTATACCTAAATAATATTCATACAATTAAATAATTATTTTTGTTTCGTCGTAAAGTGTTAAAAGTTTTCAAAACTAAAGTAATTTAAAAAATAAATATGTGGTTTCGGTTTTCGTGTCTTGGCTCCATGATTCCGTTTCGGTTCTATAATCAACCGTATCCACTTCAGGTAGCTTGATTTTTCCGAGCACTGATCTTGGGCATTACCCGATTTTTTGTTTGTTTGTTTGTTTTTTTCGTTGGTTATTGTAAAAATAAATTATGCCTTAAACTACTAAAAAATAGAAATAAATTAAAAATCGTACATAACGACACACACACACACACACACACACACACACACACACACAACTTTTTCGTCTTACCAAAAGGAAGCTTGAGTTTGTTTCTTGCAAATGACTAGTTCGCAAAAAAAAAAAAAAAAAAAGAAATTGCTCATCTGTCGGCCTCGGTTTTTTTTTTTTTTTTTTTCTCCGCTATACAGAGTTCAGATATCAGGATCCACATACACTATCAACAAACATTGTTAATAGGTTTTATAGATATAGCGTATTTTATAGAAACAACGAAAAAGGTCAGAGGGTGGAGAGGCGGGGTTGCGGCTAAAAGAGGAACCAACCAATAAATTATTGTGTTTAATACATTTTCAGCAAAGAAAGATAACCCCCTCCCTCACTCCAACAAAAATAGACGTTCGGACGTTGTCATGTTTACAAACCGGATTTTCCAACTTTTCAATGAAATGTATTTATTTCTCTCCGATCGCTAGGGTCGGAATGTGGGATTGAAAAATCAGCTCTTCCAAGGAGGAGCACTCTAACTTTGTAAAAGATGCCTGGGCAGCCCCATCGGCATTCCCCAGAAAAGGCGCCTCCGCCTCGGGCGATTAGCAATTAACTAACCCCTTCTCAAAGAGGAGTGGCAAAGCCTGGGAGGTATATAGTTCTCTCTCACTAAACGAACTATGACACCAGGGTCGGAAAGTGGGATTAAGAAGTCAGCGCTCCCGAGGAGGAACACTCTGAAGTTCAGAGTCTCTGAACATGTAAAAGATGCCTGGGCCAGTGGAGGGGGGGGGGCACTCCGTTGGCATTCCTAAGTAGAGGCCCCTCGGATGATTAACAATGAATAAACTAATCACTTCTCAAAAAGGCGGTCAAGCCTGGGAAGGTGGACCGCCTAGAACTGCAGTACTGCACAGAACCAGCGTTGTTGCGTCGTTGCATCGCAACCAGCAGGCCATTACAAGAATGATTTAAACTGTTGATTTTGAGGCCGAGGAAAAAAATCCCCGGTTTTTCAATGAATCAAATCTTGAAAATATTCAAAGAATATTGGCAAAATTTACGTGCATCGAGAATCAAAAAAAAAAAAAAAAAAAAAAAAAAAAAAAGTACATAATTTATACAAAACGTATTAGAATAAAATCCTCGGTGTTGTTTAAAGGTAAAAATTTAATATAAGCATAAAAAAATATGTCGTTTTTATTAAATATTAATTTATATTATTATAAATAACTATTATTAAATTGAGGAATCATTTTGAAAACTTGAGTTTCCTGTTTCATTTTTAGATACGATATTAGTTCGAGAAATTCATTTTTCTTCAAGTTATATTGATTTCATTAACATGAACTTTGGGGGGCTTTTTTCGTAGTATATAAGAATTTTTTTTTAATCTTTGGCGCACGTATGGAAGCGGTACCCCCTACGTATTTTTTTTAATTTTCGTCTTTTTTTTTTCTTTCTCTTTCTTTTTTTCAGCGGATTATTATCATATGGGCATTAGTCTACCAGATTATAAAAAAGAAAAATTAAATAAAAAGTCAATATTTAAATATTTGTAGCGGGTGTTTAATTTCTAATGCAACATTCTAGTAAATCCATCACCCATTTTAGAACCACGACGTTTTTAGGCCAAATTTCGCGAATTTAACTTTTTTTTTTTTAAATTCATTTTTTTTTTTTTTTTTTTTTTGGCCTTTTTAGAATTTGGCTTCTAATTTACCTCACGTGTAAGTGGGAAAGGTTAGAATTCAAGTTCTTATAATGGCTATTACTTCCGAAACCCCGAGATTGGATTTATTAAAAAAAAAAAAAAAAAATACAAAAAATTTGGCGCTTCTACACTATTGGGACGAGATTTTGTAGTCGATAAATGGAGTTTTCAGATTTCAACTGATTTTTCTGACAATTCTAATAAGTTATAATAGTAGCTTCCAAATTATGGAGTCGAAATTATCTGAATATTACTGAATTATTAAAGAAAAAAAAACCAACAACTGCAATCGTGTTAGCAGGTGAAAAATTGCCGCCATCTTGTTTAAATCAAAACGGAAAATTACCTCCCTTTTGAACTCTCCTGTCTCTTTCGATCGTTTTCATCAAATTCTATTTATTTTTTTTATTTTCTTTAATAAATAATTTTCTACCTTATCGATTTTCGTAATTTTTGGATATAATCATCTTCAAAATATGAGGAATACGTCGATACCATTGTTTTCATGTGAAATTCAATATTACGATTTCCGAAATTTCGTCCCAATAGTGCAGAAGCGCCAAAAAAATTACTTAATTTTTATGCCAATTTCGACTAAAAGCAATTGTTATCGATTTAATTGCCTATGTCCTAGTAACATAAAACATGTACTTTCACGATTTCACGATCCATTAAGACGTCATATTTTTGGTGTGTGTGGGGGGGGGGGATAACAAGACAGACTGCAGTCACTTCCCCGGTTTATTCTGTTTGTTCAATATAACTTGCAATTTCTTTGAAAAATATTTTCACGTGAAAGTACATGTTTTATGTAATAACGTAGTAATTGCAAGATGGCAATTAAGTAAATCCATCTTGTTTAAATCGAAACGGAAAATTACCTCTCTTTTGAACTCTCCTGTGTTCTACGATCGTTTTCATCAAATTCTATTTTTTATTTTTTTTAATAAATAATTTTCTACCTTATCGATTTTTGTAATTTTTGGATATAACCATCTTAAAAATACGAGGAATTTGTAGATACCATTGTTTTCATGTGGAATTCAGTATTACGATTTCTGAGATAGTGTAGTAGCGCCAAATTTTTTTTTAAGGGTACTTGCTTTAGGAGTATCAGAAGCCGCCATTGAAAACTTGAATAAACATCTGATTATATAAACTGTCTCTGTGTCGAAGCTTATAATCAATATGAAAATGTAATTTCAAACCATATTTTTTTTTCAATCAAATGAGGAAAGACCAAATTTTAAAATAATGAAAGGTTTAATCGAAAAAATACAATATTTTTTTTCATTGGTTTTCTTAAAAAAAGATTTCACGAAATTCAACAAATTTTAAATGGTACCAAAACCTATTAAGTATATATAAATGCCAAAAAATCACTTACCTGTAAAAAATAAAACTAAGCAATAGCTGGTTCACTTCTTCATTTATAAGAATTGTCCATATTTATATTTTAAATTCCATGTATTTTTTAAATAAAAGGATTTTTTAAAGCGAGGGTTGTAGAAAATCGCATTTTTGTAACGCGTTTTGCGCCACAAGCTTAAAGCGCTGTTGCAGCTAAATTGCAATTTATCAAATATGGATTCGTCAAAGGGACATAATTAATGTCTCTTTTTATTGTGTGCTGTTAACCAAAAGTATTATTTTTGGTACTCCATAGTTAAAAAAAAGTACACATTCACTTATAAGTTTTTCCCGTTAAACAAAAAATCCAGTCGACCGATTTTTTTTTTTTTAATTCTCTTAATGAAATACACGAGTTTTTGATTATTATATCTAATTTCTACTTTATCGACTGGATTTTTATTTTTTTAAATATTTAAAAAAAGAAAACATTGAATGAAATAGAAAAGAATTGCCGTCAGCGTCCGGTATTTACTTGACGATACAAGCATAACACGAGCTTTCATAAAAAAAGAAAAAAAAATCAACGTGGTTTAAAAAAAAAAGGTTTTACACTTTGGACTTTACAGGTAAATTTCCAAAAACACTTTTTTTTTTTTTAATTAGAATATTTTATTTATTGATCTTTTCTCTTCAATTTGTGATATATAAAACTTTGGTACATAAATTAATTATTTAATTTTTTAATAGACATTTCAAAATGGGGGGGGGTGAATTTAAAAAAAAAACGTTTGCCTAAAATATTATATTCAGTTTATTCGAAAGGGCAAAAAAAATTCACATTGTCCCTGAAAATATTGTAAAAATTGAACCAATAGAAAAATTTCGATAGATTTTTAAAGTTTAAAAATTGAAAAAAATTTCACTCATAAAATTCAATTGATTTCATACGTAAAAAAAAAATGGCTGATTGAACGTGCGCCGGCACTTTGTAAACACTGTTTTTTAAAAAGTAAAAAATAATAGAAATATTATTTTTTAAACAACTTTAATAGTTTATTTTGGAAGCATATTCTATAAAGAAAATAAACAACCCATTTTAAAAAGAGAAATTACGAGTTTTTTTTATTTTATTCGCAGGTTTCTGTTAGGAGTGTCAAAAATTCCCCTAAAATTCTGATAAACCTAGTACTGCTTTAATCCAAAAGATAAAGTGTACTGAACACGTTGTGTTTATGTGTCCATTCAAAAATATCCAAAAGCGAAAATTGAAAAACTTTGCTGGAGATGCTGTATTAATAAATGTAAAAGAAAGATTTACCTTTTAAAAGGTGATTTTTAGGGTTATTTCAGTTTGTATTCCCTATTGTTTTCAATGGTCTCCATGTTTGTTTTCGCGGGCGCATTCAGTTTTTGTGAAAACAAACATGGAGACCAATGAAAACAATACGGAATACAGACCCGAATATGCCTAAAAATCAACTTTTAAAAGACAAGTCTTTAGTTGGTACTCTACCACACATTCAGTGCTCTTAGAATATAAATGTCAGGTGATACAATTTTAAGAATGCATCTGAAAAAAAAAAAAATAATAATAATTCGTCCGAGCTAAACCTTTGTAAATATCAGTTGACGAAACTTAAAAATAACCATAAATAAAAGATTAAATTCACTAAATTTGGCCTAAAAACGTTGAGTGGTTCTAAAATCTATGATCGATTTAACTAGACTGTTGCATTAGAAATTAAGCACCCCTACAAATATATAGTCTTCTTGCATTTTTTTTATATAATCTAGTAAACTAGTGCCACATGATAATAATCCGCTGAAAGATTGAAAAAAAAAATTAAAAAAAAACGAAAATTAAAAAAATACAGAGGAGGTTACCGCTTCCATATGTGTGCCAAATTTTTAATTGTTAACCGTAATTTTTTAATATGTACGGCACAATCACGTTGACACACCGGTTCTCGCCAGTTCACTGAAGTTAAGCAATGTTGAGCCTAGCCAGTACCAGATGGGTGACCATTTGGGAAGGCTAGACGCTTTATGTACCTTCTGGGAAGGTTGGGCATGGGGCCAGCCCAGCACCCTCACCCCGTAAAAAGAACTCCATCGCTACAAAAGCATTTATAAAGTTGTAGATGGCCTATGCGCCTTAGGGGCTGAAGGCTGGGATAGATGTAATTTTTTTAATGTATTGTTTGGTGAACCGTGTCGTCTTCTTTAATTTATTTTTTAGCAGATTAATGATTGAATTATTATTGATTGAATACGAATCTACCAGATTTTCCACAAAAAATGCAAGAATTCAATATTTAAAGATTTTTAAGGGGTGCTCAGTTTCTTATACAACACTCTAGTAAATCGATCCCCATATTGGAACAAGTAGATCTTTAAAAGCAAACCTCTTTTAAAAAGAGGCCAAATTTGATAAATTTAACCATAAAAGGGCCAATCTGGCAACCTTGAAAAAAAGCCAAATTTCAAACACATTGTTTCATTTTTGAAAAGGCGCTCCAAAATCAGTTTCTAGTGATTTTTCAACGTAAAGGATGTGTAATTCAAGGGAGCTTTTCTACCTTATTCCTGCAGAAAGCATTCTTGGAAACTCATGCTTTCCGTGAAAGAATTCCCATTGTGAGGAGTTTGAATTAATTCCCAGTTAGTAACTTGTAAAAGAAATTACAGATTCGACTTCATTCCTGTCATGGACCTTATAAAAACTTTTCAACCAATACGCCGTTAAGAATAACCACTATTCTCTCAAATTCTTAACTTGCCTTAGTCAAGAAGGGTTAGGATTACTTCAAAAAGTCTCTACCAGTCCTGATGGCATGCTAGGCGCATCGCTTATGCAACTACAGATTGAATCAAGAAATCCATTCAAAGGTACAAGGTGCATTCAATAAGTTTCCAGACACTTTTATTGATAGTGTACACATGAAACTCTAGTCCTCTTCGAAGTAATCTCCTCTGGCTGCAATGCACTTGTACTGCTTCAACAACTTCTGGAAGGCCCTGTGAGCGTGTCAATGATCCGCGTTACAGCCTCTTTCATTTTCTCAATTGTCTTATAATGACAGCTCCTAAGGTTTTCTTTGAATTTAGGAAATAACCAAAAGTCACAGGAAGCAATGGCTAGACTATAGGGAAAGTGAAGAACTGTCTTGATGTCTATCTTGGTCAAACAGTCTGTGGCAATGATGGAGTTTTAAACTGGTATATTTGCACAAATCTTCCGCATCTTCAGTTCCTCGCAAATAAATGTGTGTACAGTTCCCACACTGACATCAAACTGTGCACTTATTGTCTCTATAGACACACGACGGTCTTTATCTATAAAAGTCTCTATTTGGCCGAATACTAAATATAATTAGATCCTTTCTAGATAATAGACCATCCAGGTTGTCATTGATGGACATTCATCCAAGCAGCGTAACATTAATGCAAAAGTACTGCAGGGGTCTACCCTTGGACCACTACTATTCCTGATATTCATCAATCACCTCCCTGATAATATTGAGTCAGAGATGGGTATATTTGCTAATGATACAACACACTATAACTCCCTCTTAAATAAAGTCCAAAAATGAGTTGTCAATCTAATCAGTCCCACTTTATCAACTAAGCTCCAGCCCCTGTCTCATCACTGCAATATTGCATCACAGAAAATATAAACTGGAATAAATACATTGAGGGCATTGTGAAGGCTGCTGCAAGGAAGGTAGGGTCCCTCTATCATGCTAGAAAACTGCTCACACCATAGAGTATCCTGTACCTCTATGAGACCACCATTCACCCATGTGTGTTGTATTGTTGCCACATCTTGGCTTGTGCATCTACCACTAGTCTCTCCCTCTTGGATAGGGTCCAAAAAAGAGTCTCCAATCTAATACGTAGTTCCCACTTTGTCAACTAGACTCCAACCCAACTCCATATATATAAAGCCCCATGACATATTACGTCATGTAGATAAAATATCCATTAACTAAATCATCCGTAAAAACAGTGGAATAGTGTACAATCTTTACTGTTAGACCTTTACAAAATACATTTGCCTTTGATGTTTTTATTTTCGTTCGTACAGGCGCTATATATATTTATATATATAATCGGTAGATTCCTTTGCATTGTACATTCAAATAAACCCAGTGTAAAGTACAGAGCAATATTAGAAACGAGAGTCTAGTAAAAAAAAAAAAACAATGACCCATTGTAGTTTTTTGGAATAATATGGTTTAACCTTACGTAGCATCTTCTTATAAATGCATATCTTTCTGTCCATAGAAAAGTCAATGTTTCTTTATGGCCTTTCAATTGTTTTTTATGGACATTTTTTTTTTTTTACAAAGAAGTCACCACTTATCAAGGCACAGACGCCACTCAAGGATTAGGGTTAATGAGTGTACGGAAGTCAATGGAACAATATATTAATCGTTAGTAGTGGAAATTTGGTAAATCAGATTACTTAGACTTGAAGATAATCATATTGTAGTCAGTTGGAAAGGAGGAAAATGAAACAAAGTTCCATAGGCGTGCAGTTCTAAGAAAAAAGCTGTGTTCATGGAATCTGCATTTAGATTTAGGCACAGATAAAGAGTGGGGGAAATTATTGATAGTGGTTTCAGCTAGACGGGTGTTTTTTGTGAAAGTTTGGCAAAGGGGGAGACCATAGATTGGAGCTCAGACGAGCACTTGCCATAAAAATAATGATAGACCAGAGACAGGCTCGCAACGTTTCTTCCATGGGAAAGAGGCTGCAAGGAAGATAAAAGGGCATCCCCTACTAGGCTACGAAGTCTATTTTGAACTTTGCCAAGGCACGATAAGCTGCTTCTAGCAGCTCCTGGCCAGATGTGGCAACAGTACTCCATCCTTGAAAGTACTTGGCTATTATAGAGGTAGAGAATTGCAACTGGAGCGGTAGAAGAATCCCACCATGTTTCCAGCGACCTTGGCAACAGATCTGATGCGTGTGTTTCTGATTTCAGATCAGGAGTAAAGGTCAAACCCAGAAGCTTGTCAAAACATGGAGCCTCCCAAAGACAAAAGCCATTCATTTCAATTGATGCCAGTTTCAAAACATTTTGATCGATGTAACATGTGACCATCTTTAAGTGCATTTTGTTGAACTCCAGTATGATTGGTGTAATCTTCAGTTTGGAAACCTACTCAAAATACAATTGTGAATTACTTAAGACTTCTATCCAGTCATGGCTGACAGAACAAGAGCATGCTACCCCTGTGAATTAAATAAAGGCTTCTGTTCAAAATTCTGTGCAGATTCCCAAGTTTGATATTGTCTTGACGGGCATTGCCCAAGATGTATAATATCTAAAATTAAAAAGATTATTCGTTCTTTGGGAGTAAATTCAGCTAAGTTTTATCAGGAAGGGGGGGGGGCGGATTTTCCAATATTCTGTATTGTATTAAAGAAAAGGTGAATGGCTTACATTATTTTTATTTTGGTTAAGTGGAAGTGCAAGAGGAGAGAGAGGGATGCGAGAAAACGAGGAAAGGGGAAAGAGCGAAAAATAGAGGTAGAAGTTTTAATATAAAGATGTTACATACACTCTTTAATTATTTCTTAAAATATTTTATGGCCCCGTTTCGGTCGATGCAACCTGTAACCATCTTTAAGTGCATTTTGTTGAACTCCAGTGTGATTAATGTAGCCTACTCAAAATACAATTGCGAATTACATAAGAGTTCTATCCAGTTATGGTTGACAGAACAAGAGCATGCTACCTCCATAAATTAAATAAAGGGTTCTGTTAAAAATTCTGTACAGATTCCCGAGTTTGGATTGATACACCTGAAGAAGGTCAGAGGTTACATCGACTGAAACGTTGTGAAAATAACATTCAAGATGAGAACAGTAGTCCGAATGATCCAAATTATCAATCCTCATCTCAAAAATTCAGAAACAATTTCATTTCATTTGTAGAAAATTAATATTAATATGAATATAAAAAATTTTAGCTAAAATTTTTTATATTCATATTAAAATTAATATAAAAAATTTTAGTTAAAATTTTTTTTGTCATTATATCAAAAAACTTTTAATGTGGCCGCACGGATTTTTTTGCAAAATATAAACAATGATATCAAATTTATTTTGGTAGCACAATTAGCCAACGAACATTGATCGTTCAAAGTTTGTTTGAAATTAGATTTCCCATCTTGTGTGTTATTGGTTCAGAATCCAAATTTCACACTTAATAACTTTGAACGCAGGTTTTGAACAAGTGAAAAAATCCTTGTAGATGTATCATGACATTTTGTATTCAATAAAAATTAACCATAATAATAGAAATAATAATTACTAGCGAGACCTGTGGAAATTCCACAAGGGACTCATTCATATGTAATATATTGATGTTGACATTCTGTAGATGTCCAGTGTAAATGGAAACGCTTTAATATTATCGCAGATTTTTTGTTAAAACTGCAAAAGTATTTATCTAAGCTAGCACGAACGCCCGGCAAAGCCCGGTTGTAAAGTATGCTTAAATATGATAAATAATGGACACCCCTGTAAGGGTAACTACACGTGTAATTGTGAGGCAAAGATTGCACAATCTCCAACCACACCTCTCCTGAATCGGCACTGCTTGAGTCCAGTGGCAAGGAAAAGTCCAGGATGACTGGAAACAATGCCAAGATAAGCAGAGAGGACATACAGTACCTGGAATTCCCAAATGGTCACCCATTTTAGTACTGATTAGCTCAACGTTGCTTAACTCCAGTGTGTCAACGTGATTATGCCGTATATAACCTAAAGAAGTGATTATTTTATTATTGGAATCCTTTGAGATGAGTAATTGCTATATTTATTTATTTGCGAACTGTTATCCTCATCTTCATAGATGTTGTTCCATGATGTTTTGGCCAATTATTCCTCTGGCCTTTGTCATGTGCTTAACCATGACGGGATAAGAATGTTAAATCTTTTAACTGTATCCTCAGTAATCACTGCCTTCCATAGTTGTCGTCTCATCATGTTTTTGGCCAACTAATCCTCTGGATGGCTTTTGGTAGGATTGAAACCACTATCTTCCGACAATGCTCACCTGGAACCGTAGAGAATAATAAACTAATATACCATTCAATATGGACCCGATGATGGAAAACCAGATAAGAACAAAGAGCTTGAATTCATAAGACCAAAAGGTCCCATCTTGATTGCCCTTCAGACACCCATGGCACAGTGGATAGAGGCATTGCATCTCTACAGTTCCAGGTAAGCATTGTCTGAAGATTGCGTTTTTAATCCTACCCAAAGCCAGCCAGAGGATTAGTTGACCAAAACGTAGTGAGACAACAACAACTGTGGAAGGCAGTGATTACTGAGAATACAGTAAAGGGACTCAGCATCCCATCACGGTTAACCACCTGATGAAGGCCAGAGGAATAATTGGTCGAAACGTTGTGAAACAACAACTATGAAGATGAGGATAACAGTCCGCAATAAATAAAGAAAGAAGTGACTTGAATAAAAAAAACTATTAAGGACACAAAAGAAACAAAGTGTAACCTTGTAAAGAGAAAAGATAGAAAGTTGTTTACATTTCAATTTAATCAAAATACCTCCCTCAATGAAATCCCCAAAAAACTTAATTCCAGAAGCCCATGCATATTTGTGCTCTTTCCAAAACATTATTCATGATAGATTGCAGAATCTCTGGATTGCAATTTAACTCCCTTATTTCGTTCTTGATGTTTTCCTCCAATTCTTGCAGTGACTTTTTGGAAACCCTAAACCCTACAAGAATTGAAGGAAAACATCAGAAACGAAATAAGGAAGTTAAATCGCAATCCAGAGATTCTGCAATCTGTAATAAATAATGTTTTGGAAAGAGCACAATTATGCGAAGCTGAAAATGGACAACATTTAAAAGACATTATTCTTCATAATTAAAGATTGGTTGTATTTTGCATTTTGATTTTTTAAGTTTCCCAATGTCTTAGTCAGATTGTGTTAAAATTACAGAAAGATATAATCAAAAGTAAAGAATTCTGTTCAAACTCAAAACCCTTCAGTGACTTTTTGGACATCCTGTATAAAAGGCATGATATTTACTAATGTTAGAGATATTGCCAAATCATCAGAGAATGCATTTTGATTGTGTCTGTTTCAATTATCCCCCCCCCCAAATCTAGCCATCCAAACTTTTAAACCCAACTTCACAGCAAAAATGTAACAATCAGTAGCAACAGAAAAAATCTGTGCAGGTACCCTCAAAGAACGACCATCCCATATATAACCACACGTACAGTGATTCACTCTCCGATCTCAGTCCCAATCACTGGAAACAAGGATCAAACAGGATAATCGAGAAGAATTTCACTAGATCTACCCATTTTCACACACTAAACTCTAGGCTGCTTTGTGATAACTACTAAAATCCTTCCTTTTTTTTTTGCTATTATTTACCGAAAATGGTAAATTTACAACATTATTGGTTTGGTTGTTTTGTTTACAACATATTGACCCCTTTTGGGTTATTTTGTGCCGAATCCAGTAATTCTGAAGAAAGTTTTTGTGTTTCAAATTCTTTATATCTTCAAATATTTATTCACGGTGTTTGGTTTGGTTGTTCTGTAAAAGATAATTGTCATTTTTGTTTTTGACTGTAAAACATGATTGAGTTTTTACAAAGAAAGAAAAAAAAAACAATAACATCAATGATTGGTGCATTTTTGGTTAGAAAGCCAGTATCTTCAGACAGCCTTATCTGGTAGCACCAGATGCCCTAACAAGTATTACCACTCTGGGTTGAAATGAACCTGGAAACAACGGTAACTAAGAGCTAACTCTGGATCCCCCATAGCCCCCAAATAGGGCCTCATCAATGGATGTGTTTTAAAGTCATACCCAGGACCTTGAGACATTTTCTTTACAAACTAAAAATTGTAACATAACTGCGGCCATTAACCAATTTATTTTTAGAATTTATGTTTCGTAATCAACATTTAATGGCGGGGGATGGCATTTTTATAAATTAAGTTTTTGATAAATACGAACAGAAAAATTGTGTAAAATGTAATTAAAATAATTTGGTAAAAAAAGACAACAAAAAAGGACCGGCTATCACGTTTCACATGGAAACGCATTATTGGAAAATGTGTACATTAATTTTCTTGATTCAAATGGAAATAATAATAAAAAGTTTTAAAATGGCTGTCCGTCTCCAAGTTTGTTTTTTGGAATTTGGTTGTTTTTGTTTTACGGCATATCAACCATTTTCAGGTTATTTACTGCCGAATCCAAAGATTTTGTAAGAAAAATTTTTTAATAGAATATATTTGTTGTTTTCAAGTCAGTTTCTATTTAACCCATAGTTGAGACCCTAACAGATACTACCACTCCGGGTCAGAGTGGACCTGGGAGCAATGGCAATTTAAGGGTGGCTCCACACTCTCCAAAGCCCGTAAGCTGGGGCCTCACCACTGGATATAGTTTAAGGTCATATCCAGGACCATTTGTTTTTTGGATTTCAGAAATGATAGCAATAAACACAATACACTGAAAAAACAACAGTGACATAGGAGATTGTATAAAATATATATTTTATTAATATGGACATCTATATATATAAAAGGAAAAATGTGTGTTAGCGTGTGTGTGTGTGTGCATTTTTTGTATGTCCAGCAAAGGCTTTTGTGGGGAGGGGGGGTCACTGTTTCTTAGAGCCTTTTATATACTACCTAGATTATAATATCTATGATTTATGAAATGAGGTCACGTGTATCTTATTTGGGTGATATTTTTTATTCTGCACGTGTTTGCTTGGATTTCCATATAAATAAAGTGAAACTGAATCTGTAGCAAAGGAAGCTCCCTGGCACTGAATCAATGAGCTTTGATGCAAGCAAAACCCGCTATATCAGACAATTGCTATTCATTTGGACACTCCCCTATGATGTGATGTTTGACGTCATTAAATTTACGCACCTGTAACTTAACTTTATAAGTGTTTAGTTTACAATATTCTCACTTCTCTACCCTTGTAGCATCAAGGTATGTTATCAGGCTATTCACGTCAAGGCGTTTGGTTTGAGCCTACCTCCCTACCAAAACATTTCTTTTCTTTTACACCTACAAACACCCAGGCAATGCCAGGCGCCCTCGCTAGTCTATAATATAAAAGCAAAACTGTGTGTTTATATGTGTGCTTTTTTTGTATGTCTGGCAAAAAGCTTTTGGAGGGGCACACTCATTCTTAAAACTTTTTATATGCTCCCTAGATTATAATATCTATGATTTACGAAAGGAGGTCGCGTCTATCTTTTATTTGAGCGACTTTTACACACTATTTTCGCGATTTTTTTTTAAATCTCCACGTGTTTGTTTGGCTTTTCCGTATATAAGCAAAACTGAATCCATAGTAAACAATTCTCCCCGGCACCTGTGCCAGGGATGTCCAGAAAGCAATGAGCCTCGATCAATGCAGCCAACACCCATCATATCAAACAATTGCTATTTATTTGGACACACTTTTTTAAGGGGAACCTAAACATCTTGGGGAAATAAACAAATATGCAGAAACTGGCTTGCAGCCAAAGTTAAGTGCGTGATTTTATTCCCCTATTGTGTGATGTTTGATCTCATTACATTTACGAACCTGTCACTTAATTTTTAATCATTTAATTTCAACCATTATCACTTTTCTGCCCTCGTAGCATCGAGGTAAGTTATTTATAAGGTGGTTGCAAATCACAGAACCATACGTATTATTCAGAACATCCGAGTAAGTCGCACTCGCCCTTTCATTTGAAAATTCTAGAGACTATTTTTCTTAAGTCTTTGAGACCTTCTCTTTGCAAGCAAAAAGAAAATCTTTTGGGACTTAATTTAGTCTCTATGTAATTTTTCCCCCGTTTATTTTTCGTTTTTCCGGTCACATCGATTTTCCCAAATCTCAGTATCCTGTATATCAAATTTCGAGTCTGTAGACTTTAAATTCACAGTTACTGCGTATGGAAATGTACATAGACACACACACAGACAGACACTTTCACTTTTATAGATATACTAGCATGGGCGCCCAACGTTGCCCGGGTGTTTGGATGTGTATGTTGAGCAAAAAAAAAAAAATAGTTGTAGTAGGAAGGCAGGCTCGAACCCGTACTGCAAAGGAGGAAAAGAACGAGGTAAAACCTAACGTTTATGCTATTACAACCACCGCCAAACTGGAAGCGACATTTTTTTAAATTAAGACTAGACAATATAAAGGAGAGGATAACTTTAAAAAATATCGGCAAAAAAAGTGACCCCCCCCCCTGTAGAAAAGTGCCTAGTTGAAGGGGAAGATATTTATGTTTTTAGCCAATTTTTCAATATTTGTCGTATGAAAGATCGAACTTTAAAACGATACTGATCTTCGTAAAATCCGTCGCCGCTATTGAAAGTTTAAGGCAGACATGCAAACATACATACATACATTTATATATTAGTAACTAAAAAATTTCGACCCAAACTGATGAAAAACCTTGCCCTATCTCTGAATACCCTTTATGTAAAATTTCAAATATTTAGACCAGAAATTGTCTGAGTAATTTGGAAGAGACCGCAGAGGTCAATTTTTTTAAAACTTTGACCTCTATTATGACCCTTAAAATTGATTGTTTTGGGCTCAAATCAAGTTATTAAGTTAGATCCATGTCCAAGGAACCTATATCTAAAATTTCAAGTGCGTAGACCCAAAATTGTGGGAGGAGTCTGGTTGAGTTCTCAAAGGTCAAATCGTTGAACTTTGACCCCTTAATCGCCAAACTTCTGGCCAAAAACCGATCACATCAATTTTCCCAAATTTCAGTAACCTGTATATCAAATTTCGAGTCTGTAGACTAAAAATTGACAGAGTTATTGCGTAGGGAAATGTACACAGACACACAGATACATACACACAGACACTTTCACAAACACACACATATATATATATATATATAAAAATAAAGTAACCTTTTCTGTGCGTGTGGAACAGTTTTTAGCAAGTAAAAATAGATGGAAAAAATATTGGTAAGCGTAAGTTAGCTTAAAGTACTCTTGTACGCATGCACAAATATACATTTATACGTTAAAGTTGGTTAAATTTCAATACGATCATCTAATGATAGTTCAAACGGTTACAGCTAAAGTGGGAGTGCTACATGCTTTGGTTTTGATTCTAACTGATGGCACTCAAGTCACGTTTTTTATTTAACTTTTGAAATTTCTACTATATATTGGCTACAATATAATAATCAATAGACTCGATAATTATAAACACGAAATCTGCATAAATTAAAAATTCACATTTAAGCATATTTTATTACTGGGCCATGCTGGCAGTTTGTTAATATATATATAAGTGACTTTGTTTGTGTGCAGCACGGTCTCTACCAAACTACTCTGACAATTTTTGGTCTACAGACCTGAAACTTCATCTATGGAGTATTCGGATCTGCTGAACAAAATTGATTTGATTTTTAGCCAAAAGAAAAAGCTGCTCTAAAGCCAAAATTGAAAAATTGGAACTTGACATGCATAGTTTGATGTAATATGTATGCTCTACGCATGCACAAATATACATTTATACTAGTGTTGGGACGATTCCTAATTTTTATCCGATTCCGATTCCAAGAAAATATTGATTAACGATTCCGATACCAAGTACGATTCCGATTCCGATTCCTAGGGAATTTATTGTTTTGAAATATACCAGGTAGTTTTATACTTATGGTCGGTAGTTCCCAAATATGTTCCCTAACTTTGGAAGAGATATTTTATGTTTACACTGTCGTGTTTTGAATTAAATAAAATTATTATATAGCAAACTAAACGGAAAAATTAGCAAAATTTATTCTAGAGAAAATTTATTTTACTTAATTGGAATACAGAAAAAAAAAACTCAAAGAAAATAGAATTTATCCTTCAGAGAAAAAACAAATAAAATAGAATTTATATAACAGAACAAAAACAAGAAAATTAGAGAATAAATACACACGATTCATTATTTTGGTCCTCATAATTAACAGATTTAATGAATTAAATAAAAAAATATATAGCGGAAGAGAAAGAAAATATATACTAATTAAATATAAAAAAGATAAATATTTAATTTAATAATTTATAAATGAACGTGCGTAATGAAAAAAAAACAATATACCACGTGACATGGCGCCGTAGATACAAAATAACCGGGTTTGTATTACTGTACACATAGATTCGAAAAAGTTGTCAAAA
The DNA here is from genome assembly GCF_053919585.1 of Euprymna scolopes. Lineage (NCBI taxonomy): Eukaryota > Metazoa > Mollusca > Cephalopoda > Sepiida > Sepiolidae > Euprymna > Euprymna scolopes. The sequence continues at coordinate 25,416,584 of NC_136486.1, forward strand.
TACAAATATATAACAAACAAATATTATCAAAGGCAAGATAAGTTACTTTTCTACCAAACTGGATACATTTTTTTTGTTTTTATTCAATGTAACATGTTTATTCAGCTCGAAAAACATGCAGTGTTTACCGATGTATTGGAAAATTCAAAATGGCGCCCGACACTCTCTTTAACATTGTAAGTTCGGGAAAAGGTGTTATAAATAATAAACTAGACAAAATACTATTAAAAAAAACACCGAATATATATCAAAATATGTCACGGTAACATATATTGAGCGAGTTTCTAGCAGTATTTTGTATAGTTTATTATTTATAACATCTTTTCCCAAACTTACCGTGTTAAAGAGAGTGTCGGGCGCCATTTTGTATTTTCCAATACATCGGTAAACACTGTATGCTTTTCGAGCTGAATAAACATGTTACATTGAATAAAAACCCGAAAAATATATCCAGTTAGGTAGAAAAATAACTTATCTTGCCTTTGATAACATTTATTTGTTATATATTTGTTTTTTGACAACTTTTTCGAATCTATGTGTACAGTAATACAAACCCAATTATAAGTCCTTAGTAAAATTCTATTTATAAATACTTTTTAAAATGAAATTATTTAATTAATCGTAAATATTATTTAGACATAAAAATTAACTGATTACAAAACCTTTTAAAAATATATATATTAATTTCTTTTTCGTTCGGCAAAGAACTGCGCAAAACACTTTTAATTTTCAATTTAAAATTCTAGAAAAAAGATTATATTATTCTGCTTTTAATATAATCAAATTCAGGGTTTTATCTTTCTGGAGAAAAAAAAAATAATGGATTTTATTTCAATGAAATTAAAAAAAAAAAAAAAAACTTGACTGAATTGAATTAATTACCCTTAAATTAACGAAGGGGTTATTTAATAACTTTAGGTTTGGAAGAGATAGGTATGGGGTCGATTTTTTTGAAACTTCAAAAGAAACCGACTACTGTCCAAATTTTGCGAAATAATACAACGTGATCAATTTAGAGATATTTCTTTCAAAAGCCTTCTTTTAAAAAAAGAAAAAAAAGTATATTGTTCTATTAAACCTTTTACTGTTTAAATAATTTGACTTTGCTCGTTTTATTTTAAGAAAATATAAGTTGAAAAAGCATTTTCATTCAGTATTAGAAGATTTGTCAGTAAAAAAAAACAATCGCCAAAAAGATAAGCGTTTTTTTTTAAATTTTTACTCGCAATGTAGAGCCCTGCATACTTCTTTTCAAGTTAACTCTTTTGTAGTTTTGATTACAATAGATCTGAATGAATGAACCTTGTAAGGGAGGGGCAGTAAGCATTGCCCTGTTAATAATGAATTTCTTTGGTTTCTTTTTATTTCTCTCTTGCGGTTAGAAATATCAGGAATTTTTTTTCTTTTTTTCAACATCAAACTAAAAGAATCGTAATGAAGGAATCGGAAAATTAAGGTATTTTTTAACGATGCAATTCCAATACCTCCCAAAATACACGATTCTTACGATTAACGATTCCGATTAATCGTCCCACCACTAATTTATACATTAAACTATGTTAATTTGTTAAGTTTTTATATGTATGTGTTATTAGCTCAGATGGGGACGAATACCACTAGAGAGCTACATATTTTAGTTTCGATTTTAGCTGATCGTAGAGAAGTCATATATATATATATATATATATATATATATATAGTCTTTGAAGTTTTTAACATTTGAAACCACACAAAAAATTATTTTTTATCACTCATTAAAAAAACATCTAGTCAGTAAGTCATTTAATCACCTGCAATCACTGCATCAACTCTCAAATTTACTATAATACCAATTTTTATATATTTTTTTTTTTTTAAGGGATCATCAGTTGTTTACCATGAAACACTGTTTCGGGGATTTATTTAAATTTTTGAAATCATTTATATATATTGGGTACAATATAATAATCAATAGAGAATTGGTTGTATAATAGTAAATATGAAATCTGCATAAATTAAAATATGATATTTAAGTATCTTTTACAACCACGCAATACTGGGCAACCTACTAGTATATATATATATATATATATATATATATATATATATATATATATATATATATATATATATATATTAACTATGAGTATATATTTATATGTGCAGGATAATCTCTCTTCTAAACTAATATATATTCTCAGCAACACGGTGAGTAGCACGGTAGATTAATGTTTTGTAAATTTCAAAATTTAGGGGTTTTTTTTTTTGTTTTATTGCATATGAATCAGTGATTCCCAGTACTTGGGATTTTCCCCAATATCTTGGGATTGCCGCTTTCACCTTGGGATCAACAACTGGAATCTTAGGAAGTTAAGTAAAATCGTTTCATAAGTTAATATAAATTACAGCTGGAAATGTAAAGATGGTTTGAATATCGTTTGTTTGGTTTAAAAACATGGCTTTGCTTATGTGCTCAGCATGAACGGTGCTTAACTGGTTGTATTTGATGTTTCTGCCATGACTCATTGTCAACTGTTGTATGTAGTTTTCAAAGCAAAACAAGTAACAACACGTATATTTCTCCTCATGTTTCTATCAGCTGGTGGAAACGCGTTGCTTCAGCGGTGTCTAGTATGGTACAGTTGTGCTTGAGATGCGGATGTGTTGCGTGATCAATTTTCCCTTCACTGTTTTGCATTTGTGTTGAATTTTCATGTCAATTTAATGTTTTACTAGCGGGACCTATGAAAATTCCACAGGGAACTCATTCATATGTAATATATGACGCTCTCATATTATTGTAGCTCTTTTGTTAAAACTGCAAAAGTATTTATCTAAGCTAGTAGGGACATGTGAATATGATATTTTTATTCTTGCAAATTTCGTATATATTATTATAGAGTTAATGTTCTATTGATTTTTATATATTATAAAGTTGCGATTTAAAAAATAAAATATATATCCATACGACTTCAATGCATTAGCTTTAATCGACACCCAATTAAAAACTTTATATATATATATATATATATATATATATATATATATATATATATATATATATATATATATATATTTATATACGTTTTATTTTTTATTACCGTATCTTTCTGTTAAGTTACATTATTGTTTGGGCCGTCTGTAGCATCCTCAGACTTTTACAAAAATGCTCGCTATTTTGGGATGAGAGAGTATTGAGCACTTTTTTCAGTTTTTATTAATTACCATCTTCACTATATATATATATATATATATATATATATATATATATATATAACTTGAGTTCCTTCAGCTATAATCGAAACCGAAACTTAAGAAGAATTCTTGATAAAATTATTTCTAAAAAACATAGATTACTGGAGTGCCATCAGTTATAATCGAAACTGAAACCAAAACTTATGAAGAATTCTTGGTAAAATTATTTTTGACAAGAAATGAAAGTACATAGCCATTAAACGACCAGGATGTAAGCGTGACACGCTATCATATTAATATATTGATTATTTCAGTGCGTGTGTGTCAGCCCCTTTAAGAACTCGGTTCTTATTGTTGAGCACTTTAAGTTGAAATCAAATTTTGTCAATTAAGCTCGCATGCGCAGATTGTGATGTTATAATAACTCTTGTAGTCTAGACATTTATATAAATGTTAATTTCAACTGTATTCCTCATGGTTAACGTTGGCTGTGTGATTTGTTCCTTGCTAATGGAGTCAAGAGATAGCTTCGTGGCTGGGTTCAAATCTCTCAAACAGCTGTAATCGTAACTCCCTGCTCTGATGATTCCAAAAAGGATGAAACACTAGTGTCTGTAAGTATTAAAAATAATTATATATACGTGTACACAACCATTGAATATGGCTCTTTCTATTTTAAAACCAGTTTTATAATGGGCACTTTCTTTTTGTTTGGCCATTAAAAAATTAAAAATTTTTTCACTGGTGATTTTTTAATGCTTAGGGCTACCTGAGAAATGTATTTTGAGTTTTTTTTTTTGTCAATAAAGCAAGCAAAGATAAAAGCTTTTTTTTTTGTAAATAAAAAGTTGAAAAGAAAAATATATTTTAATTTTTTGAACACAGAAGCATACTTAAATTTAGTCAGTATCTTTTATGTATCTATATCTTAATACGATAGCATGTGTGTTATTTTCTGTGTCACACTTACATCCGGGTCGTTTAATTGTTATGTACTCTCATTTCTTGTAATAAATAATTTTACCGAGAATTCTTCATAAGTTTTGGTTTCAGTTTCGATTATAACTGACGGCACATAAGTCATGTATTTTTTATAAATAATTTTACCAAGAATTCCTCATAAGTTTTAGTTTCGGTTATTGCTAAAGGCACTCCAATAATCTATTTTTTTTTAAATAATTTTATGAAGAATTTTTCATAAGTCTTGGTGTCGGTTCCGATTTTAGCTAATGCATCTTAGTAATCTATTTTTTTTTTTTTATAAATTATTTTATCAAGAATTCTTCATAAGTTTTGGTTTCGGCTCTGATTTCGATTATAGCTGAAGGAATTTAAGTTATAATATATATATATATATATATATATATATATATATATATATATATATATATATATATATATATATATATACGTTTTATTTTTTATTACCGTATCTTTCTGTTAAGTTACATTATTGTTTCAGCTACCCGGCCGTTTTTTTGGCCGTCGGTAGCTTCCTCAGACTTTTACAGAAAATCGTTTTTCTGTAAAAGTCTGAGGAAGCTACAGACGGCCAAAAAAACGAGTTGGAGACTACCACAAACTTTTTCTCGTCCACAAAAATGCGTATGGTACCATCATAGTGTGATTGAGTAGTAAGAGGCTTCTCTCTTTATGAATGGTCTTAGATTTTGCTGTAAGAATGTTACAATGCCGTCTACAATATAACATCATACCAAGATCTTTCTGTACTGCATTAGAAATGCTCATTTTGATCACATTTCGCTTTTTTGCCAGTTCAGCCATTGACTGTGATGAATTTGCTGCAATGGACAGTTTCAAACCACCAAGAAACCTTCTGGTGCGAATTTTATGACTTCTCGACCTTTGAACCTTCCTTTGAATGTCTTTACCTTCCCTTAAGTTCGCTACAACAGGATAAACAGTCATGGAAGCATAGCCAGTGTCTTTGATAATGGTAGATATCTTTTGCTTGGCGCGAAACAAATCAACAATAACCATTCTTTGGTTTAATTCTTCACTGGTACCCACATTTTTAGTATTTTTAAGTGGCTAATCTGAAACATCAGACTCTAAAGAGTACAGCAACTAATATTGAAGATTGATAATGCTGCTTTAAAAAGCCTAAATTGTGGATTGAAATTACTGCTAATTTATCGTTTACACCCTGTATATAATTAACCATATTTTGTGCATTATGATGTCCCCATTCAGTCTTGAAAGACAATGGATACCCTCTGTAGGGGCAGCTGTGTGTGTAATTGTATGGCAAGGGTTGCGCAATCTCCAACTACATCAGCACTATTTCAGTCCAGTGGCAAAGATGATTGGAAACAATGTCGAGATAAGCGGAGAGCACATACAGCACCTGGAAGTCCCAAATTGTCACCGATCTGGTATTAGCCAGGCTCATCATTGCTTAACTTTGATGATCTGATGGGAAGCATTGTGTCAAATTGTATTATGCCATACTTATGCATTATATTATATACCATCTTGCCGAATTCAAGAATTTTTATGCCAAATCTACATAGAATTTTGAACAGAACTCTTTATTTAATCCATGGGGTTAGCATACTCCTGTTCTGTCAGTCATAACTGGGTAGAAGTCCTAAGTAATTTGCAATTGTAATTTTGTGTAACGCCTGCACTGAGGATTGAACCTTCAACCTCCAAAACAGTGTAAATTTTACAACTGAATTTTACCAAGTACTTTATCCACTGCACCACAAAGTATGCTACCCTCGTGGATAAAATAAAGGGCTCTATTCAAAATTATGTGCAGATTCCTGAGTTAGACAAAATACACCTGAAGTAGGTCGGAGGTTACATCGGCTGAAACGTTGTGCAAATAACACACAAGATGAGAACAGTAGAATCTAAACGATACTCATAGAAATAAGTTTGCTTTTTTATATCTCCACACGAAAGTTTTATATGAAATTGTTAGCAAAAGTGTTTACCAGGTGTTTCAAAAGTTTGATAAAACAAAATGTTCTTAAAAGAAGATGAGTTCACTTGAGTTTTATCTTTAGGGCAAGGGGCAGAATGTTATCGCAAGCAATTCAGGTAAAGCTGTTCTAAAACCTAAATACACACTCAACACACTAAGAGATTAAAAAAAAAGGGACAAGCAAAGTCGTCATTTTTTTTTTTTTTTTAATATTTTGGTTAGTTTAGGTAAAAAAAAAAAAAAAAAAAAAATCCAAATTTAACAATGAAACAAAAATTTCAAACTGACAGACTAACAAAAATACTATTTAAAATTTATATTACATTCCGTGACATTGTAATCTTACTATGTATAGACAACAAATTAAGGCACGATTAATCTATAACAAGGCACGACAACTGGCTCCTGCTAATTATCTATGCGATTTAGGCACGTCATTCGATGCTGGAGAATTGTAACGTAGTACACATTTACACGTGTTAACATTTAGACCCAACATGTTGTAGACTCCATCGCAAGGAACATAAGAAAGGAATAGGAAAGAAATTCAACTCGTTGTTTCAGGTTTTAACAAAAGACCTACATTCCTATTTCTCCAGCCACATGTGACTTCTCATCTGGGCTGTGACGTCACCCACATGTCTTTAATGTAGTTCTCGATTTGCGCGCACGTTCCTTTTTAAGCTTTTTTCTTTTTCCTTGCCGTGACATCATCTTGCACACGGCTCGGTCATTTGCATACAGCTATCATACACACGTCCACGCTCTGTTAAACAATTAGGCGCGACTACTGGTTACTGCTGATTCTATTTTTTAAGCAATTTTGCCGCATAAACAATAAGAGTTAGTCATATATTTAGGCATAAAAATGTACATGTAATCAAAATTTCAATTTTTGACAAAACCTCAAAAGATACTTGTGAAAAATAAACTTGATTTTTTTAAGTTTGCAAAAAAAAAATTAATTAATTTCTTAACAGAATGACAAATCTGAAAGAAAAGATTAATTTTAAATGTGTGTACAAAAAAGTCTAGAAACTTATTGAAGCTACTTTATATATATATATATATATATATATATATATATATATATATATAATGCTGTATTAACAAAACCAAGACTTCAAAAGATGAATTGATAACAACAGAAAATGTATTTCATTTTAAGTTACAATTGTTTCCATACCAGTCGGACAATTTGTTACTATCAATTCTTTTTTTGAAGTCTTGTTTTATTAAAACAGTATATTAATGCTCAATTATGAAATATGATAATTTTGTAGCTTACTTTTTAAGTCATCTCCCTTTGGCTTAAAACTTGTTGGTATATGAAAATTAACTGAATTATACAAACCCAGTAAAACTCAGTATATTACAAACAAGTCTATATATATATATATATATATATATATATATATATATATATATATATATATATATATATTAGTTTTTACAATATAATAATTAAATACCTACAGACACTAGTGTTTCATCCTTTCGGGAATCTTCAGTGCAGATTCGAACTCGGCAACACGAGCCATCTCTGGCTCGATTAGCAAAGACTGTGTCCATTTGGCTACCATTAACCGTGTTAAATATCGTTGAATTTAAACATTTTAATTTTAAATGTTCTTTATGTCAGTCAGACAGTGATCTAATCGTTATACGATGATCTATGCATAAGAGCTAAATTGACCGACTTAATTCAACTGAGTGCTCAACGATAAGAAACGAGTTTCTTAAAGGGGCTGTCATAATTATTTTTTACTATAATAATTAAATATATATATATATATATATATATATATATTGTTTTAACAAAATCAAGACATCAAAGAATGGATTGATAGCAACAAATAGTGTATTTCATTGTTCCTTATAATTGTTTCAAGACCATTCCGACAAATTCAAACCCTATATCGTTCAAAAATTTTCACAGGAACAGACTCTCATCAGATATTTTGAAAAAAATCTTTAAAAAAACCTTGGAAGGAAGAGATGTAGGTAAAATATTTTCTCACAATTTTCCTTAAAAGGAAAATGGATTCCATTTTTGTTCATTGTAAAAGTGTTTTTGTTTTTTTTCAAAACGTCTGATGAGAGGCTGTTCTTGTGAAAATTTTCGAACGATATAGGGTTTGAATTTGTCCGAATGGTCTTGAAACAATTGTAACGAACGATGAAATACACTATTTGTTGCTATCAATCCATTCTTTGATGTCTTGATTTTGTTAATACAATATATAAATGCTCAATTACAAAAGATGGTAACTTTGAAGCTTACAATTTAAGTCGTTTCATTCTGATTTAAAAGTTATTGGTATATAAACGGTTACCAAATTTTCAATTATATAAACCCAATAAAATTCGGGATACTATAAATAAGATATATATGTGTGTGTGTGTGTGTGTGTGTGTGTGTGTGTGTGTGTGTGTGTCTCTGTCTCTCTTTCTCTCTCTTCATCTTTTTCTCTCTACCCACCTACTTAAAACGGAATGAAATTTCCATGAGCAAAGTTTCTTTCCTAGAGGTGCCTGTCTGTGGAATACGATGCTGCAGGACTGTTTTCCAGCTGATTACAACATGGTCGTTTTCAAATGTAATGTAAACAAATTCTTGTTCAATCACTCTATTAAATAATCAAATTCTACTCAATCACCACCATCATTACCAATAATAACCGCATTTTCTCAAACTTCACCTGACAATCAATTTAACCCTAATCCATAAGTGGTTACATCTTAGCGAACTGCATGACAAAATTTTGCAGTTCAGATTTTGTTTTTCACTGTTATGTCTGGTAGACAAGGTTTAAATCTGAAGGTGACTCGGAGAGTTGATATTGTGTTACTGGCTGGTTTTACTATTTTAGGCACGATACAGGCATGACAAGGTACGAAAATGGTTTCTTCTGTTTCTTTATTCGTGTAATTTAGGCACGTCATTCAGGCAACCTGTGACGCCGGGCAACTAGGCACATCTACTGGTTGCTGCAGATTCTATTTTTTTAAGCAATTTTGCCGCATAGACAATAAATCGGATTTATTCAGACATACAAAATTATATAAAATTGAAAGTTTATTTTTGGCAAAGTCTTAAGATATTTGCAAAATTTTTGTGATATTTTTTTTTAAGGCTGAAAAAAAAAAGAAGAATTTTTTTAACACAATAACAAATTTGCAAGAAATGAATGTAGAATTGTATGTACAATGGTTTTCTGAGATTGTTGTGTCAAGAACAAGAAGCAATCAATTTTAATGTAGACAGATTGGAATGATTGATTTATTTATTTGTGGACTGTTATCCTCATTTTCATAGTTGTTGTTTCACCACGTTTCGGCCAACTCATCCTTTGGCCTTCTTCAGGTGGTTAACCGTGATGAGATAGGAATGCTAAGTCTTGCAGCTGTATTCTCAATAATTACTGCCTTCCATAGTTGTTGCTGTCTCTCCATGTTTTATTTTTCCTCTGGCCTGCTTTAGGTAGGATTGAAACCAATCATCAGACAATGCTCACCTGGAACTGTAGAGATTCAACTGTATCCTCGGTACACTGTGGGACCTATTATTCTCATCTTCACAGTTGTTGTTTATACAACAAACTATTTGCAGAAGTTTGTTTACATTTTTTAATGAAAAATAAATTAAAATAAATGTTATGTTTATTGTTTGTTAAAAAGTTACAAAAAAAAAAAGTGGCTGATATTTACTTTAAACGAACAGGATAGCCTTTCCTCTCACCTTTGCATGATTGGCAGAGGTGAGTGGGGGGGACAGTTTTACCCGATAGATTTTAATCTCTCGTAAAAATAACCACAAAATTGTCAAAGGGGCTAAAAATTTAACGTAATAAAACATAATCGCATAAATAACATTATTACATAAATAAATGGTTTTTTTTTTTACTTGGAAGGTGATTAATTGTCTCGGTGTCGAGTGATTAAGTGTCCACGTGATGAATAAAAAACATGTGATTAAATGCCTAATGATTATATGTCCGTGATTAATAGTCGGGTGATTAAATGTCGGTAAACCGGAAGATTTATCTAAATCTAACGATTTGTTCATTTTTAATGAAATTTGCATCTTATCAGACTGGAAAAAAAGCAGATGTTTATGTGTTATGGTATTATTTAGCGTCTTTTTTTTTTCTTTTCTTTTTTTTTAATAAAACAAAGCTAAGTCCGTACAGTAGTACACTGTTTGATAAAAACAAAGACACCCTCCGGCATTATTTTACTGATAAATTACATCTGGCATGTTTTTTTTTTATATCAAAAGAAAAATAAACACATGTGGCATTTTTCTTTCTTATTATTTTATTTTTCTGATAAAAAAAAAAAATCACCTAGTGATTTTTATTATCTTCTATATATTAATAGGATAGCGTGCGTGTTATTTATTTTGTGTGTCACACTTACATAAGAGTGACTGTTGTTTAATTGTCCCTATTTACAATGCCTCCCCACGGGACAGGGTTAGACACCAGGGTCATTTTTTAACATGGAGAAAAGGAACAAAAATAAAAATTGTCTTAGTCGTGAAGGATTTCTCCTCCACTGACAGAGAACAAGAAATTGAAGTGCAGCGTCTGAAGAACAGATACTACACTTTGATCTTGTCCCAAAGGCCAAGGACTTCCATTTCTTGTAATAAATAATTTTACCAAGAATTCTTCATAAGTTTTGGTTTCGGTTTCGATTATAGCTGAAGGAACTCAAGTTTTATTTATATATATATATATATATATATATATATATATATATATATATATATATATATATATTATAAGTTCTGGTTTTGGTTTCGATTCAAGCTGATGCACCTAAGTCATATAGATATATTTTTTTAATCGCAACTTTATAGTATATAAACATCGATAGAACATTAACTCTACGATAATATATAGGAAATCTGCAAGAATTAAAATATCATATTTAAACGTACTTTACGACCAGGCTATGCCAGGAGTCCCTACTAGCTTAGATAAATACTTATGCAGTTTTAACAAAAGAGCTACAATAATATCAGAGCGTCTCCATTTACACTGAACATCTACAGAATGCCAACATCAATATATTACATATGAAAGAGTCCCATTAGTTTTATTTATTTATTTTGTTCGAAATTGAACAAAAAAAAAAAAAAAAAAAAAAACAATGGCGTCTACCAATTCTAAAACTCAACCAAGTTTTAATCCTGGAAAATCCGACAGTTAATGAATGACCTCAACAAAAAAGAAGTTTTTGTGTTGATGTTCTTAATGAAAAAAAAACAAAAAAAAAACTGAGAACCAGACATAGAAATACAAGGTGCCTTCAATAAGTTTCCAGACTTTTTTTCCTATATACATTTTTATTGATAGTATACATATGAAAATCTAGTCCCCTTCGAAGTAATCTTCTCTGGCTGCGATGCTCTTGTACCGTTCCAACAACTTCTGGAAGACCCCATGGAAGTCCTCTTATGTCAGCATGTCAATGACCCTCGTCAAAGCCTCCTTCAACTCCTAATTGTCTCATAACGACAACCTCTAAAGTTTTCCTTAAGCTTATGGAATAACCAAAAGTCACAGGGAGCAAGGTCTGGACTAGAGGAAAAGGTGAGGAACTGTCTTGATGCCTATCTTGGTCAACTAGTCTGTGACAAGGATAGAACACCCTTGGAACAACCTTTGCGTAAACTTACGGCATCTTCAGTTCCTCATGAATAATTGTGTACAGTTCTCACACTGACATCAAACTGCGCACTTATTGTCTCTATAGATACATGACGATCCTTATCCATGAAATTCTTTATTTGGCCAATCAACTCTGGTGTTCTGATTTCCTTACTCCTTCCATACCTCGCATCATCTCTCACATATTCTCTGCCTTCCTTGAATCTCTTATGCCACTCAAAAACTGATGCTTAATTCATGCAAGGTGGTCTAAAAGCAGTCTGAAGGTTAAAATTGAAAAATTGGTACGTGAGAGTCGTCGGATTTTTATCTGTTTGTCAACTGTTTCACGAATACGCCTGCTTGAATTGTTAACATGACAGATTCTTTATGTTACGAATAAGTAAGTTTGAAAACTCTTTTTAAAGATCATGTTAAGCTGGCCTAATGGTTATTGTACTTGACTCACTGTCTTTAGGCTTTGGTTTCGATCTTGGCTAGAGTATTTTTTTTTTTTTTTACTTACAAGAAGTGAACTGCTAATAAAAAAACATAATACTCGCATGCACATGTCTCAGTTTCTGTATGAATTAAAATATAATATTTATGCATATTTTATGACTGAGCAACGCCAGGCAGCCTGCTTGTAGAAAAAGGAAGGCTTACAAGTATGGCTGACAAAAAAGTCAGTACTCGTGCAGAATTTGACCCGGATCTTTGGGATTTCCATCAATTATGGTTCGGGCTTGACTAGCAGTCACTGAATTAAACCGAGCAAAGTAACAGACACAGACGAATTTGAAAACAAACAAACCGGAAAAATATAGAAATTAGTGTTGGGACGATTAATTGGAATTGGGAATCGGAAAAATCGGAGCTTTTGGAGGTATCGGAATCTGGAAAATTTGAGTCTATTTTCCGATGCAAAAACTGATTCTTTAAATCATCTTTATTTATTTGATTTTGGTTTAAGAAACATCTTCCACTGCTTGGAGGAATAATAAAATAATAAATATTTATTGATTTAAACTTCCAGTAAGACTAAAATCTCTTGATCACCACGTCACAAGTGTGTTTTTACTGTAATCGGGGCAAAATAACAACTTTATCGTAAAATATTTAGAGATTTATAAAGAATCGGTAATTTCGTATAGAATCGGTAATTGTATCGGAATCGGGAAAAATATTGCAGAATGTAATCAAAGAATAACAAAAATGTTTATTTAAATGAATCTCTGTTTACTTGCCTCCACACGTGGGAAAAGTTATTTGTTTTTCTTCATTAATATTTAGACATTGTGATATAACACTATCATGAATACGGCATTACCTATTTATTTTCAGATTATTAAAGCATTATTCATATTTTTATTATGCAAACATATCACTATGATTAATTTATAACTTTTTTATTTTCAGATTATTAAAGCATTATTCATATTTTTATTATGTAAACATATCACTATGATTAATTTATAACTTTTTTTATTTGCAGATTATTAAAGCATTATTCATATTTTTATTATGCAAACATATCACTATGATTAATTTATAACTTTTTTTATTTGCAGATTATTAAAGCATCATTCATATTTTTATTATGTAAACATATCACTATGATTAATTTATAACTTTTTTTATTTGCAGATTATTAAAGCATTATTCATATTTTTATTATGCAAACATATCACTATGATTAATTTATAACTTTTTTATTTTTCAGATTATTAAAGCATTATTCATATTTTTATTATGCAAACATATCACTATGATTAATTTATAACTTTTTTATTTTCAGATTATTAAAGCATCATTTATATTTTTATTATGTAAACATATCACTATGATTAATTTATAACTTTTTTATTTTCAGATTATTAAAGCATTATTCATATTTTTATTATGTAAACATATCACTATGATTAATTTATAACTTTTTTATTTTCAGATTATTAAAGCATTATTCATATTTTTATTATGTAAACATATCACTATGATTAATTTATAACTTTTTTATTTTCAGATTATTAAAGCATTATTCATATTTTTATTATGCAAACATATCACTATGATTAATTTATAACTTTTTTATTTTTCAGATTATTAAAGCATTATTCATATTTTTATTATGCAAACATATCACTATGATTAATTTATAACTTTTTTATTTTTCAGATTATTAAAGCATTATTCATATTTTTATTATGTAAACATATCACTATGATTAATTTATAACTTTTTTATTTTCAGATTATTAAAGCATTATTCATATTTTTATTATGTAAACATATCACTATGATTAATTTATAACTTTTTTATTTTTCAGATTATTAAAGCATCATTTATATTTTTATTATGCAAACATATCACTATGATTAATTTATAACTTTTTTATTTTCAGATTATTAAAGCATTATTCATATTTTTATTATGTAAACATATCACTATGATTAATTTATAACTTTTTTATTTTCAGATTATTAAAGCATTATTCATATTTTTATTATGTAAACATATCACTATGATTAATTTATAACTTTTTTTATTTTCAGATTATTAAAGCATTATTCATATTTTTATTATGTAAACATATCACTATGATTAATTTATAACTTTTTTTATTTTCAGATTATTAAAGCATCATTCATATTTTTATTATGTATACATATCACTATGATTAATTTATAACTTTTTTATTTTCAGATTATTAAAGCATCATTCATATTTTTATTATGTAAACATATCACTATGATTAATTTATAACTTTTTTATTTTCAGATTATTAAAGCATTATTCATATTTTTATTATGTAAACATATCACTATGATTAATTTATAACTTTTTTATTTTCAGATTATTAAAGCATTATTTATATTTTTATTATGTAAACATATCACTATGATTAATTTATAACTTTTTTTATTTTCAGATTATTAAAGCATCATTCATATTTTTATTATGTAAACATATCACTATGATTAATTTATAACTTTTTTATTTTCAGATTATTAAAGCATCATTCATATTTTTTCTGTAATATTCTCACCCATATTCACCCGAAAAAACCCTTCTTTAGTCAACAGAAAAAAAAATCATCTTCCATCATGATAATGCTCATCCTTGCACAAAACTACTGACCAAAGATTTCTTAGAAGAATTTGTTTCGAAAATCTTTCCCCATCTTGCATCTTCTCCTGAACTCGGTTCCCTATAATTATCACTTATTTCGAGGATTACAAAACCATACAAATGTTTTTAAGTTAACATCCCGAAAGGAGATTGATCAGGGGTTTGATTCATATTTCACGTTAAAACCTAAAGAATTTTACACACGATGCATTTATAAGCTTGTTGACAGATGGAATCAAAGTTCGTTATTGTTATCAATAACAATAACGAACCTTGATTCCAAAACAAAAAATTTCAAAAACAGTTTTTCATTTTCAAGTTAACAAAAATTTTGCACCAATTTAATAACTAGGGAGGTGCATTCTTATGTTATGCCGGCATTTGGCATTTATAGGTATTTGATTTCTCTTAATTGCTGTGCTAATTAATACTGGCCTAGAGTAACATCCTAACCAATGGAGTCAAAGGTTGACTCTGTAACTGGGTTTGAATCTCTCAACCAGCAGTAATGATCAATTTTTACACTGATCATTGCAAAAGCATAAAATACTAGTGCCTGTAGGTATAAAAATAATTATTCACATTCATATATGTGTGTGTGTGTGTGTGTGTGTGTGTGTGTGTGTGTGTGTGTGTGTGTGTGTGTGTGTGTGTGTGTTAGTTAATTAGTTAGTTAGTTAGTTAGTGATTTTTAAATATTTAATTACAGATTTGATGTTTTTTTAAAAATGTTCAAATGGCGATAATCCCCACCACCACTCTTCGTGTAATGTCCACATATATTTTACAAAACGTGAAAATACACTTGGGAGAGGCGGGGGCGTATTATTATAAGAATAGACTTTTTTAATTATCAAAAAAAAAAAAAAATATATATATATTTTTTTTTTAATTATCAAAAAAAAAAAATATATATATATATTTTCCTTTTTATGATTGAAAATTCTGAAGCCAACATTTGGCTTCTTTTTTTTTTTTTTTTTTTTTTAAACAAAATCGATTTGTATTTTTTCGTAGTTATAGATAGGCTGAAAATGTTATGGGAGACATTTTTATTAATAACGTTGCTCGGGAGGGAATGAGGATCACTACTGTATACTGTTTGTTTGCCCCCCCCCCTCCATGTTGGAAAGTTTATTAAAATGAGATACACGTATTTGAAGTTTTAAGGGGGTTATAGAAATGAGGATACATACAGGATAATGCAAAGAGACTATATGCGAAGCTTTAAAAGGTGTTCAGTCCCCATAGCCGTCTTAGGTTAAAAAGGCACTTAGAGATTTCAGACCACTTCCATTGTCTTCCTCAGTAAGTTTTATACATATGACTTAAATTTAAAAAAAAAATAGGATATATTTGACCTTTTTTAATGAAAATTGATTCAGACAAGGCATGAAGCCACTTGATGGAAGATGCTAACAAAATAGCACTATTTCAAGGTCCCAAAACTAGCCAATAATAAGCGCTAGAGGGATAGATCTCAAACCAAAAAAACAACAATTTTACCCCTTTGTCAGAAACATTGGTCAAGCAATGTGAGGACTAAAGAACAAAATAAAGGAAGTGTGAATTAGTACGAGGCTGCTGAAAAAAAAAAACTCAATGTCCGCTTCTATTCTCACAGTGTTTATGTTTTCATACCCTTCTTGAGCAAGCTGTTAGAGATTCGAGAACACTCCTATTGTTTTCCCGTTAATTTTACATAAGCATAGACTTTTATATTAATGTAGATTCTCTAATTTTTCTTTCTATAGGAAACACACATAATGCAAACACACACACAAATCACACAAGCATTAGCCCCCACACAAACATCACATGCACAAATATTACACATGCACAAATATCACACACACAAACATTACACACACAGATATCACACACATAAACATTACCCCCACAAGCATTGTACACGTACATAAACATCATACACACACAAGTATTGCACACACAAACATTATATACCTAAACATTATACACACACAAACATTATATACATAAACATTATACACACACAAACATTATATAAATAAACATTATACACACACAAACATTATATACATAAACATTATACACACGCAAACATCACCCACACACAAACTGAGTTTTATATATAAGATATAATAATTTTCTTTACGTATTGTGAAATATCTGGAAGTTGACAATTGGAGAAATCATGAAATATATGACGTAATAGAGGACATCGGTTAACGATGTATTCCCACTAGAATGCGATAGATTATAGAAAAAAAAAAAAAAAATCAACAGCATCCGGAAACGTGGGAAAATGATTCGAAGAAGAATGTTCTATCGATTTTGCAAGTTTTCCCCAAGGCAAAATTTTTATTTTCATTACATCTAAAAGCTTTCGAACACAAAGATCCTTGCAAAACAAACAATTGTACTAAAGTTATTTTAGTAGCTCGATGACCGTTCAAAGTTTGTGAGAAATTAGAAAATTTGACCTCTTATATGCTATGAGTTTATAAACCTATTTTCTCTTCATAAAAATGTAGGCTTTGAAAAAGTAAAAAATCAAGGGGCTTATTCAGACGTGCACTTATAATGGAAATTTTAGGTAAAAAAAAATGCAGAAAAGTCTTCATAATGTACGTACCCGTCACGGAAAGAAAATGCCATATTCGAAAAATCATGTAAATGTTTTGTTTTTTTTTACAAAGGAATCACCACTTATCAACGCCCAGAAACCACTCGAGGATTAGGGTTAAAGAGTGTACAGTGCTCAAAAGGACAATATCATAGTAATCGTTAGAAGTGTACATTTGGTAAATTGGATTACTTAAGGGGAACGGCTCATCAAGAACTTGTTTACATTGAACTTGAAGACAACCATATTGTAGTCAGCTGGAAAACAGGTAATCGGAAGAGAGTTCCACAGGCGTGCAGTTCTAAGAAAGAAGCTTTGTTCATGGAATCTATGTTTAGGTGTAGGCACAGATAAAGAGTGGGGAAAATTATTGATAGTGTTTTCAGCTAGATGAGTGCTTCTTGTGAATGTTTGGAGAGGGGGACCATAGATTGGAGCTCAGACGAGCACTTGCCACGAAAATAACGATAAAACACAGACAGGCTCGCAATGTCTCTGCTGTAAGAAAGAGGCTGCAGGGAAGAAAAAAGGGCATCTCCCACTAGGCTACGAAGTCTATTCTGAATTCTGTCGAGGCAGGATAAGGTCTTCCTAACCGCTCATGCCCAGATGTGACAGCAGTACACCATCCTTGGATGTACCTGACTCTTATATAGATAGAGAATTGCATCATAAGGTAGATATCTACTGGATCGATAGAAGGATTTCATCCTTTTTTCCAGCAACCTGGGCAACGGATTTGATGTACGTGTTCCATTTCAGATCAGGAGTAATGGTTAAGCCTAGAAGCATGTCAAAACATGGAGCCTCCCCAACATGAGAGCCATTTATTTCAATTGATGGCAAATGGGGATTAGAGAATTGATCAAGTAATTTTTTATTTATTTAAGAAAATAAATTTTATGACATACGCAATGATAGAGAAACCATCAATAGCTGACATCTCACAAGGGGGACAACTCAGTTCGGCTATTTCTTTTAGTTTAGTCTTTAAGTAAAAATATGTAATCGGTAAAAAGTGTAAAATTTGATTTTCCTCAATGATAAAAAAAACTACCATAAATTTTCATGATTTTTGGAATATAACATCTTCATGGCGTGACAAGTAGGTATACCATAAAAGGTTTTGTTTATTTTTTTCCTAAATAAGTGCAACTCTGAATGAGCACCAAAATCAAATACAAATATAGTCCTTTAATCATAATGAAAGCAATAATTATTAGATCAAACCAGGCAAAACATTAGGCAAAATTCTTTTTCAGTTTCCATTCCCCTGGTTTCCTTCCATGTTTTTTTGTTTATGCAGTGTTGTTCCATTTTAGCTTTTATGATTGATCAAAGTATTACCACCGCCAATGATAATAATTTTGATTTCGTTCATCAACATCTCTCTGGAAAGGGATGGGATTAATTTCCAGAAGGCTTCAAAGGAGCTTCAAAGATCAAGGGGTTTTCTAAGGATAATAGCAGAAGTCTGAAGGCCGCCTAAAACACCGGGGATTTGTAGTTTTTTCAATTGTCCTTCCAGACGACTTGATACTACTCCTAGTGTACCAACTACGACCGGGATTATTTGTGTTTTAACCTCGTGTATATGCCTTATCTCCAAGGCCAATGGAGCATAATTGCTCCACTTCTCGTTCTCTTTCTCTCTCACATTCCTGTCCCAGGGTACTGAAAAGTACTACTACTAACATACTACTAACAATAATAATAATAATAATAATAATAATAATAATAATAATAATAATAATAACAATAATAACAATAATAATAATAATAACAACAAAAATAACAATAATGATAATAACAATAATAATAACAACAATAATAATAATAACAATAATAATAATAACAACAATAATAATAATAATAATACTAATAATAATAATAACAATAACAACAATAATAATAATAACAATAATAATAATAATAATAATAACAATAATAATAATAACAATAACAACAATAATAACAATAATAATAACAATAATAATAACAATAATAATAATAATAACAACAACAATTGGGGAGACTTATTGCCACTGAAATTCCAATTAAGACCAATGGTCGCTGCCAATGAGAAATCAATGGTAAGTGGCTGTTGTGATAATTCAAATTCATCTGCAAGGGTTATCAAAATAGGAAGAAAGTATTGAAAATCTGCAGAGACTTGTTGTCACTCAGACTTCAGAGAATACCACAAGTTGTTCTCAAAGAGAAACCTTTGATAATAGCATGGGTGAGCACACCTAGTGAGTAAATACTACTACTACTAATAATAATAATGGAAGATTAAGAAAGTCAAGATAACACCAATAATAGTAGAAGCACTATGGAAAACATCGAAAAAAGAATGAGACGGATTGGAATGAGGGAAATGGCTGAACTATTAAGGAAAACCCTCGAATGCGGAGACTAACACACATGAGTTACAAACACTAACCCGACGTATAGAAACTACAACAGAAGTAAAACAGAAAGATAAAGGAACATCACATGGAATCAAGAAAACTGAAACCAGATAATTGCAAACTATCTACCCCCCCCCCAAAAAAAAAACATTTGTAATATAGACATCAAATGACACCACATCAAATAGTCATGAAAGGTCAAGAAGGACGGAAAGACCGAGAAGAGAAAGCACTAATCAGACCTCCACTCTATGAGCACAAAGAGTACTAGGACCTTGGGAAGGCTTATTGTCATCGAAATTCAAGTGAAGTTGGTTAAAACGTGGTGTTTTCTATTCCATTAGCTTTTTCCCTAGAACAGCTAGACTCTGGAATTCCCTTTCTGCTACCTGCTTTCCAAACTGTACTGATATGCAGAAGTTTAAATGTAATGTAAACCAATATCTTGTTAATCTTTCGTAGGTGTGGTCCCAATTAGTAGCTCCTTACGCCCAAGTTGCGATATGTCTTGTTTGGAGTGAAGGTGAGTAAAAAAAATAATAATAATATTGTGGGGTTTCCGTTCACGCCGGGTGTCCATACAATGAAAATATGTCACAGACTCCCATAAGGATATTGGAGATACAAACAAAACAACAAAAAAAAAAAACAGATATATTCTGATGCTACATTAACCAGATTTCTTAGATAAATACTTTTAGAGTTTTAACAAAAGGGCTACAATAATATCACAGGGTCTCCATTCATGCAGGACGTTTAGAGAATGCCCAGCAGCAATGAAAGATGCCACTGTGGAATTTCCACAGGTTCTGATAGTTTTAATAACAATAATAAATTTTTGAATGTGAAAACCAACCCACATAAAATATGTCCTTTAACAACTACAAAAATAAAACAAAACAAAAATAAAAAGAAAGAACACCACCACATGAACCGGAGGGAATTGAAACTGCAAAAACTTTCATACTCCTCCCCTCCAACAAAAAAAAAAAAAAAAACAATCTGATAGCAGCATCTTACGCTGATACTACAGATAATGGTAGTGTAGTGAGGGATCAAGGAGGATGGAAAGACCAAAGAGAAAGAGCACTAACGAGACTTCCACTATTGAGATCTTGAAGAGACTTATTGTCATTCAAATTTCAGAGAAGACCAATGCTCGTTATAAGCGAGAAATTGGTGGCAAGTGGTTATTCAGATAACCATTAAAATAATTTTGCATTATCGAAAAAAAGGTGCAGGGTACTGGAAATCCAGAGAGTTCACTCATAGTTCAGGAAATACCATCGGTTATTGTCACTGATACTCATTCGTGTGAAAAATCTTAGCAAGTTTTCTTCTTTTTTTTTTCTAATTGAAATTACTCCAGACAAGTCATGAAGCCACTTAATGTAAGGAGCTAAAAAAAACAACTTTTGCCAACGATAAGTGTTAGATGGATAGATTCCGATCCAGAAAATAGCAATTCTTTCCCCCTTGTCAGAACCACTGCTCATGGAATGTGAGGACTAAAGGACAAACATAAGGGAAGGAGAGTTACGAGATTGCTGAAAGTAAACCAGAGCAGAAATTCTATTGTTTTGTTTTATTTTATTTTTTCTTTCCTTGTGGTAATCTCATTAAAATCACTGCATGAAAGAAAAAAGCTCAGATCCATTTCAACATAAATTAAAAAAAGTGAAAAACAATTTTTTTTTTTTTAATTAAAGAAAAAAATGCTTCATAAATTTTTTTTTTTTTTTTCATTTTTCATTTTCTTCTACTGTTTCTTTCCTTGGCACATTTGTAAAGTGAATCCGAGACTAGCGCCAGCATGACAACTACTGCTCCACTTTTTTTCCGACCTGTCTCAGCAATCGTCCCCATTCTCTACATGCCCCCCCCCACACTTTATGACTGCAACACAGGTTTTTTTTTTGTGGTCATTTGTTGGGAAAGTTCTGTGTAGTTGTGAGTTAGTACTGGCATTTGTCTTGGGGGTCGTATTACTCGGATGCTTCGTCGTGCGATTTGACTCATTGGTTTGTGCCTAATTGGGTCTTAGTTATCCATTTCTATATCTGCGTCAGATGTGTTGTCTGCTATCACTGTCATTATCCGTCTTTTCCACGGTCATCATCTTGTGTATGTCACACGAGAATACGCTGTCCTCCATTCTTGGCCTTTGGGGAGGTGGTTGAGGGAGTGGTGGTAAAGGTGAATAATCTAGCGTATCCATGAAAGATTGGATTTTCCGGAGGAAATGACGATTGTGCAGTGTGATCCTGCTGCTTCCATCCAATTGTATCTAGTATTGTTTATTACCCATGGTCTTGACAACGCTCCCCGTTTTTGTCCATAATCGCGGATATGGTCCCTCCTGATTCTACACCTGGACGAATTCGCTGACTTGAACTGTTGGAGTGGAAAGCTGTGCATGTCATACTGTTCTTTGTTTAGCACATGCCTTTTTGCCATCGCCCTTTCCTGCAATTCTTTGGTTTCTGTCCAACAAACATGAATCCGGTGCTTCTTGCAAAGTATAGGGAGGTAATCCTTTATTGTTCGACCATATAACATCTCAGCTGGTGATAATCCGAGGTCCTGGTGGGGTGTGTTCCTATGTGTCATTATCGCCTGTGCTGGCCGATTGTGGCGTAAGTGGTCGTAGCCATCAATGCAGTCCATGAACATTCTTTTGGCTGTTTTTACAGCCAGTTCGGCTCGGCCATTATTTTGGGAATAATGTACTGATGATATATGTCTCTTTACGCCCTAATCTCCCAGGAACGATTTATACTCCAGTGAGTTGAATGCTGGCACTCCATCGGATGATATCTCCTCTGGTGCATCATATATGTAGAACCAACGCCTTAATGCATCACATACTGCTGCAGCCTTCTCTGATGGCAGCGGGACAACTTAATGCTGCCAGAGTATCTGTCTGCATATACCATGTAACTCTTCCCATGCATATCCAGTAAGTCCATGACTTTTGGAATGGGAATTCTGAGTTTGAGTATGGTATTAGTGGTTCTCTTGGTTGGGACAGGGTGATTGAATTGCATTTTAAATATTGTGCTCCTGTTTGTCGGATACTAGTGTCTAGACCAGGCCAAAATAATTGTTGCATAGGATTAGCCAACATCTCATTCATCTCTTGATGGGTGGATTGCAGTGTCTCTAGTACTTCAACTCTAAGCTGCTTTGGTATCAGAATTTTATCTCCTTTTATGGGTACCCCTCCCAAACAATATAGTTGGTTTGCCATCAGCCAGAATTGCGACTTTTGGTAGCAGTTCGTGTTGTGACTTCGGGAGTCTGTCTCGTATATATATCCCTAATGCTTGGCATTCCTCATCAGTGGCTGCAGCTGCCACGATTCTGTTTTAGGTTATAGCTTGAAATTTGGGTTCATGCACATATGCTGCTGTGATTGATGCTTGCATGGCCTTCTCGATGGTCTTTAATCTGCTATGCCTTGATAGTGCTGGGTATCGAGAAGTGCAGTCCGGTGCGGCATTAAGTTTTCCAGGAACGTGTTTAATCCGGAATCTGTACATTAATGACCATTCTTTGAAAGAAAACAAGTGAGGGTTCTTTATGTTTTCCAGGACCTGATCTGTGAATATTTTTGCCATTGGCTGGTGGTCCACTGTAATCAATAAATTTGGGCATCCCAAAACAAATGTCCTATAAGACTCCAATCCGTATATCAATTCCAGGGTTTCTCTCTCTATGTGGGAGTAGCAAGATTCTGCATTCTTCATAAAATGGGATCTGGCCAAAATCATTTTCCAGTGGTCCTTACCACAGTTAAATCCTAATTCCATTGGGCACTCGTATTGTTTCTGAAACAGAAAATACCTGATGCCAACCTTGCTATAGTTTGTTGAGAGGCAAGTTGCCCTGTTTATCTTGAATGTTTTGATCCTCTCCTCGATTTTCTGAACAATGTTTGTTTTTGACTCTTTGAGAAGCTTGTTTAGGGTAGCATTTCACCCTCACCCTAACCCTCACCCTCACCCTAACATCTCAATAGAATTTGCGGTCCTTTGTGCGCAACAATTCTTGAAAGGGAGACATGATATTAGCCCGTGAAAATGCATATGATAAACCAATCCAAACTATGAGCTGACGCCAGTGATGTTTGTCGGTGTCGGAAGTTGAGAATGGCTTCAGTCATTTTTTTAGTTGGCTTTACGCCTTCAGCAGTTAATAAAAAGCCAGCAAATTGAAACTTATCGGGATTGAAGACGATTCCATTTCTGCCGTAAAGGGTGATATAGTCCACTGTGTGCCAGAAAACAAATTCCATAGTTTTATCCCAGAGAAAGGTGTCATCAATGCAACGAGTCCTTTGGGGTATCTCTACCATAATGTTGTTGAATCAGCAAGTGTACCATCTTCAGAGGCGTGGAAACCTTGGGGTACTCTAAGGTACCGATAACAGCTCCATTCTGTTATGAATGTGGTTGCGTCTTGGGCCATTGGGGAAAGCAGTAAACTGTGATATCCGTTCCATGCATCTAAAACTGTTTTCTTGGTTCACGCAGGCACAACAGACACTTAGTTAAATGGGGATGGAATGTGTTGGGTTTCCCTCATCATTGTGGCATTCAATTTTTGTAGGTCCACCGTCCTTCTTCATGATCCATCCTTCTTTGGTGCAACCACTATCCTCAAACACCAAACCGTAGACGTACCTGTTGGTACTGGCTCGATGATTCTCAATGCAACACCCTTACCTAATTCTTCCTTCACCTTCTTTTTCCAATGATGGGGGACAGGAATAGGTGTGTGCATAGCTCATGGTTTCACTCCTGGCGTGAACGTTATATCCAGTGGTTTCCCGACATCACTTGTAAAGGTTGATGGAGGCAAGTATTGAATGCACTTGATTTAAAGTGCTCCCATAACCATTATTCTAACTGTTCCCTATTATTTTCAATAGGGGTAAACGGGATTCTTGTAAGTTTGTTTGGAACCATTTCTCTTTGGAAATATCCACATGGTACTATCCCGTTATTTGAGGTTGATATGTCAGCTTTCAATATCTGGTGTGGGAAATCATAAGGGATTAACTCTAAGACTTTCAGTGCTGACTTGGATAAATAAAATCCAGACGTGTTCTTTGATATGTTAACAACTTGTCTGGTTTCTGTAAGACCAACTTTAATACATGTAAAAATTATTCCTTTGATGTGTAGTAGGTCGACCATGATTCCACGCATCCTATGGGTAGTTGGTATTAGTGCATCCAGTATTTCAGGGCCACTTGAACATGTCTGAGCACAAGTATCCGCAACGGTGTATTAGACGGCAAGTCCTCTTATCTAAAGCATGCTCAAATTCGGCATGGGACTCTGGTATCAAAGATACTCCAACTTTTATTTAGAACTAGCGGAGGTACCTGGCATTGCCCGGGTGTTTGGAGGTGTGTGTGTGTGTTGGGGGAGGGGTGTGGGGGTAGATAAAAACAACCCTGTTTAAAAAAAAAATGTTGGCCGGGTGTTTGGAGGTGTAAAAGAAAAAAAAAAGTTTTAGTATGAAGGTAGGTTCGAACCCGAAGCCCCTAACCCTAACCCGTGACAAAGGTGGAAATGGAAGGGAAAAAAAACGTGACACATAATCATCTCAGCCAGAGGAAGTGAAAACTGTCTTAATTTAATTTTTATAAAGTGAAATTGAAAGGTGCGAGAAAGTTAAGTCGCGTGATGTTTGACCTTCAAACTAAGTGTTTCCCCGCCCCAAGTTTGCTTTTTTTATACTGAAAAGCGTAACAAAGACGCGGCGATCGAAAAAAATTTCGAAAATAGTACGTAAAAGTCGGGCAAATTAATGATAGACGCCATCCCCGGTCATAGCTGGTAAATATTACTATCTAGGGGGTATATAAAAAGTTTTAAGGAGTGACCCGACCGAACAGCCCGGCGAAAAAAGCCTTTGGCGGACATACAGAAAAAATGCACACACACACACACACACACACACATTTTTGCTTTAATATATATAGACTAGCGGGGGTACCCAGCGTTGCCCGAGTGTTTGTAGGTGTGTGTGGTTGTGAATGAAAAGCTAAGAATAAGCAAAGAAAAAAAAGAAAACATTAAAACGAAGTGGGGGGTACCTGGGGGGGGGGGGGGGGTAATCAAAACATTGAAAAAAAAAACCCAAAAAAACTAACGTAAGGTAAACGAACGATGTTAAATGTAAAAATCGAAAAACCAAAAAAGAAAACAAACGTTAAAACCAAAAAAAAAACATGTGAAAAATGGCTTAAATAAGCCTGTTTCGATATTAAAATTTAAAAAATGGGTGGATACCCGGGTGTTTTTGGGTGTGTGTGGTCGGTCGGGGGTGTTAATGAAAACCTAAGAATAAGCAAAGTAAAAAAAAAAAAAGAAAAACGAACATTACGTGAAAAATGGCTTAAATAACCTTGCTTCAATATTTAAATTTAAAAAATCGAAAAAAAAAAAAAAAAAAAGTCTCACACCACGATCCGAACCCAAAACGGTTAGATAATGAACTAATGCGCTAACTAACTGAGCTAACACGACGTACATGAAATTTAGTCAGTTCTTCAACTATTTAAACTAAATCAGGTCATGACGTCATCTGACGCATGCGTAGAACCAGTTGTTGTCATGAGAGGACGGTTTTTGTTGCCCCCCCCCTCGTAGCAAATTGTCGAGTTCGAGGTGAAAAACAAACGTTTTGGCCAATTTTTCGATATATTTACCGTGCGAAGGATGAGGCTTCAATATGATGACGAGTTTGTGAATTTTCGTTGTGTCTGTCGAAAGTTTTTAGCGGACACACAAACACACATACATACATACATACATACACACATTTTCGCTTTTTATATAGACTAGAGGGAGGTACCCGGCGATGCCCGGGTGTCTTGAGGTAAATCAAAACTCGGGGAGGGGGGGAGGTTAAATAATAAAAAAAAAATGTGTTGGTAGGTGATTGTATGAGGATCGAACCCGTACCCTTGAGTTGGAAATTAATGTGTGAAAAAAAAAAAGTGCTATGTTAACCATTGAGCTACGGCGACATACAACGTTAAGCAGGTTTGAATTTATTTATTTAACTATAAAAACAGGCGTGCGCAATAAAAGTTAACTCTGCTGCTTCCATTTGACCTAATTAAGAAGGTCAAATAGAAGTCACGCAGCGTTTGGGTTTGTTTACCCAAATTTGACTGTTTCTTCTCCCAACAGATGTTGGGGAGGGGAAAGCAGCTCCCAATTGTCCAGACTGAATAGCAACTGTCTGATATACAAGATTGATCAAAGCTGATTGCTTCTGGACGTTTTTCCCAGCGCAATGCCGAGAAGACGTTGTTTGAGTTTAGTTTCACATATTTATGCTAAAAAGCCCAATCAACACGCGAGAAGCCAAAATAGCAATAATTTTGTAAAAGTCGACGTAAATAAATCTAGATGCGACGCGCTTTCTCAAATCGTACAAATTATTATTTAGGACCCATATAAACAGTTGTAAGCGATCGTAACGACCTCGGAACCGTGTGCGAGAAAAGCCTTTTGAAGACATACACGAAATGTCACACACATTTTGCCTTTTATATATATAGATGCCGGTTCAGGAGAGCTTCTTTTTGAATTTACCTCTACTCCCTGCAAGATGTGATATTGCTGCTAATTTCTGTCATTGTTCAAATGCTGGTCTTACTCCTCCTCTGCTGCTAAACATTTTTGGCTGGTGTTGTTTTGAATCACTCATTGACTCTGTTGTCGACCTTTCTGGTTTTCGACACACTATTCATAAGTGCCCAGTAATTTCACAATTATGGCATCTGAATTCCTTTGCTGGACAGTCCTTTTAGCCTGTTGGGGTGTGATGTCCTCCCACACCCTTCACATAGTATACTTCGAGAGGTTCTGAGTTCCTCCCCTCTTGAGTCAGTTTCTTCTTGGACCTCATTGAGCCAAGCACCGAACGTTCATTTAGGCAATTGCAAATGAGGAGTCAACATATCTGTTGTCTCTAGACTAATCAGCCTGTGAAATTTCTGTTCCAAATATTGGCTTCGGCTAACAGCTTGCACTGGTATACTGCATTTGCAAGTCCACCTATGAGTTGGCCAGGCATCATATCCTCCGAATAGCCTATAGTCTTTTGGCAGCTCTTGTTAGGACACTGGACAGTAAAATTGCAAACCCTCGCTTGGGACCGAAGCTTTGCTAAAAAGTGTGTGGGACCCTCACCCTTTTGCTGTCTCGTATTGTGGAATCTATGTCTATGCACCTCTTGATGTAGACCTTTTATCGTAATGAATCTTATATGCTGGAGGAGCTGTTCTTCTATGGCTATATCCCATTGGCTATACTAGTTCGAACAAAAGTCTGTCTACCTCGTTCAGACAAGCCATTTTTAAC
Source organism: Euprymna scolopes (assembly GCF_053919585.1). Lineage (NCBI taxonomy): Eukaryota > Metazoa > Mollusca > Cephalopoda > Sepiida > Sepiolidae > Euprymna > Euprymna scolopes. The sequence continues at coordinate 25,444,912 of NC_136486.1, forward strand.
TCATTGCGTATTTCCACGGGATCGATTAAACCGCACATTTATGTGTACCGTGTCTATCTGTTGGTATAACTATCCTCAATCACAGTTCTGTTTATTTTTTTAGTGTGGGGCCGGTTTTACACATTTTCTCTGCCAGCGTTGTTTTCTTTCTGTAAATTTATCAACTGCTGAACTAGTTGCAAATAATGTTCATCATCGCCTTGTCCTGATGCCATTACTATTCAAATTTCAGGTAGAAAATAATCCTGCAAAAATAAATCCTGTAGAAATAAATCCTGGTTGTAGCGCCATGTACAGTGAACTAGCACTGAATTTATAACACTGCATGATAACCGATGTTCCACTTTTTTCCAACCTGTCTCATTAGCATCCCCATTCTCTAGAACATTGGTATAATTTTTAATTAAAAAAATTCTTTGAAGTTTAAAATGTTTTTATTACCAATAATGATTTGCCATAATACAGCTAGCATTTGTAAGTATCTAAGGCCTTCAAAATAGTCTTGTATAGAAACAAGGTTGATCACGTGACTAACTTCCGTTAAAATATAATCAAGAACAAATCAGAAATTCCCTCTGAGTTTTCAAAAGAACTTAATTAAGCAAACTTAATGCTAGCAAATCCCTTTTCACCTTGAGGTCAGCCAAATAACATCTGTCATTTCTTGGCACATACCTAATTTCCACCATTTTGTTTGAAAAGTCAATGTTAAATAGGAGATTAATATAGTTTGCTTGAAGTATTGTTTAATGCGCATAACAAAAAAAAAGTTAAACAACAGTACTTACTTGTCATGTTAAAAATAGTAATATATATATATATATATATATTGTAGAGGACTAGGATATATAAATCCTAATCCCGTTACAAAAGAAAATAATGAAACGAATGGAATTGAAGGAAACAAAGACTCAATTGATGGATAAGATAAACGTGTCGTTTATTTACTGTTGAAAGAATGAATGTTTTAGATATAACACGTGTTCATGTCCGCGTTCGGGTGTAACCATCATTTGTTGTGGGACTGGTGGTGTAGAAAGAAAAAGGAAATGTGTGTTCATCTCAAGTTCAGGTCACTATCGTTTGTTCGCACGTGGGAAGAGAAGTGAGTAACGTAGTGAAAAATGGGAATGATAGTACAGTGTGTAGACAAAGAAAAGGATAAAGACGGGCATCAGTTAAACTGTGCGCCATAGAAGTCAGCTACGCGGTGGTGTTCTCTGGGACAAGTTGTATGTATATAGAGAGAAAGAGTGAGAATGTCAAGCCAGTTCATGGAGAGAGAAAGCGTATAAAGTGTACGTACGGTCTGTTAGCTTTTTGTCCCACATAGTAGTAAGTGGCGTGAGGTATGCATTTGCATGCCAAAAAGGCACGCTGTCGGTCCATAGACCGTCCAGCTAGGAGGCTGGTCTGAAAAGGAAGAAGCCGCTTATTGCTCTTTCTTTTATACTCGTTTCCGGTGGTCTTTTGCGCATGTGTGGATTTCCTTTGAAAGGGGAAGTGACGTCGTCCATCTGTGCATGTATGTGCGTACGTTAGCGTGTGTGTGTATGTATGCGAATGTGAATATATGTACGTGTGCGGACGTGGGCGCGTATGTTTGTGTGCGCGTATGTATATAGCAAGTAATATAGCTTGAAATATGCGTGAGACTAGAAAAGGCTCGTGCAATATATATATAAAAATTCATTGAATAGAAAATTATTTCTAGTTAAAAGTAATTTTCACGAAAAATTGGGGGAAATTACATTTCCCTAAATGTAAACACCTTGAAGACTGCAAATACAAAAGAATGCTTATCACTCTTTTCACCATTTTAATAGCTTCCGACATTTGTCCCCTATAGCAATAGACTTCTTTTTTTTTTTTTTAAATAGCAGTTATTCTATTTGATGAATTTTTGTCATTTTTGGATCTATCATGTTAAAAAACTACTTACACCTGAGAGTATCTGCACCTCTACAAGGCCACCATTCACCCATGTATGGAGTATTGTTGCCACATCTGGGCTGGTGCATCTACCACTAGTCTCTCCTTCTTGGATAGGGTCCAAAAAAGGGTCTCCAATCTAATACGTAGTTCCCACTTTGTCAACTAAGCTCCAACCCCTGTCCCATCATCGCAATATTGCATCCCTGTACCTATTTTACAAGTATTTTAATGGAATGAGCTCTGATGAACTCATTGCACTTATCCCCCCTTGACGTATATATCCCCAACAAACCCGCATATGAACAAAATCACACCCCTTCAGTGTTGAGGTCCTTAAATGTCAGAAGGTTTCTTCTCTAGAATGGCTAGACTTTGGAATTTCCTTCCTGCTACCTGATTTCCTAACTGTACTGATTTGCAGAAGTTCAGATGCAATGTAAACCAACATCTTAATCTTTCTTAAGCATGGTCCGAATTAGTAGCCCTTCACGTTCAATATGCCTTTTTTGGGGTGAAGATAAGTAAAAAAAAAATATTACTATTTCGACATGACAAGTAAGTACTGTTGTTTTTGCTTAAAAAATCGATCTGTCCATTGTCTATTGCAAAATGGGAAAATTCCACAGGAATTGGAAATTGATTTAATTGTTTAAAATTTATAAATTATTTAAACTTAGTAATATAGAGCTTGTGTATATAGTCAATATAATTTATTTTATTTTTAATATTCAATCTTGTTTATTCTTTTGTATTTATCAATGTTTTTTGTTTATTTAGTTATATTTATCAATATTATTTATTTATTGTATTCATCAATACTTTTTATTTATTGTATTTATCAATACTATTTATTAATTTGTATTTATCAATACTATTTATTAATTTGTATTTATCAATACTATTTATTAATTTGTATTTATCAATATTATTTATTTATTTATACACTCCGGTCCACAGCTCACATGTCGCCAGATCAGAAGCACGGGCGTGTGGTTATGAAATCCTTCCCCATCCTCCCTACTCTTCTGACCTTGCACCCTCTGACTTTCACCTCTTCCCAGCCATGAAGTTGTTTTTGAAAGAAAAGCGTTTCCCAGATGATGCAGCTTTGATTTCTGAAGTCACATCATGGTTGGAGGACTAACCTGGGGTGTTCTACAAAAACGGTCACCAGAGCTGCATCAAACCATGGGAGAAATGCATAACTCTGAGTAGTTCCTATGTAGAGAAAGACTAATAACTGTGCCAAGTTTCGTTGCTCTACTGCTATGGGAAGTGGGTCAGGGGCATTACTTATTGCATGCCCCTAGTATGTCTGGATAATTGTTTTGCACAACGGCTTATCACAAATTATAGTTTAATGATGGCTTATCACAAATAATGACTTAATGATTGCTTATCACAAATTATAGTGTAATGATTACTTATCAAAATTAATGTCTTTATGATTAGTTATAACAAATAATAGTTTAATAATTGCTTATCGTAAATAATGGGATAATGATTGCCTGTCAAAAATAATGGGGTAAAAATTGCTTATTACTAATAATGATTTAATGATTGCTTTTCACAATTTAATGGTTTTATGATCACTTATCATAAACATTAGTTCAATGATTGTTTATCAAAAACAATGGTTTAATAATTGCTCATTACATACAATATTTTGATAATTGCTAATTAAAAAATTTAATGATTGCTTATAACAAACAATGGTTTAATGATTGCTTATAACAAATAATTACATAATTGCTTATCACAAATAATTGTTTAATGATTGCTTATCACAAATAATGATTTAATGATGGCTAGTCATAAATAATGGTTAAATGATTGTTTATCATAAATAATGATTTGATGATTGCTTCTGATAAACAATGGGTTATGATTGTTTGTTGCAAATAATGATATAATGATTGGTTATCACAAATAATAGTTTAATGATTGGTTATCACAAATAATAGTTTAATGATTGGTTATCGCAAATAATAGTTTAATGATTGGTTATTACAAATAATAGTTTAATGATTGGTTATCGCAAATAGTATTTTAATGATTGGTTATCACAAATATTTTATGATTGGTTATCAAAATTAATGGCTTATTAATTGCTTATGACAAATAATGGTTTAATGATTGTTTATCACAATAATATTTTAATATTTACTTATCACAAACAATGGTTTAATGATTGTTTATTACAAATAATGATTTAATGATGGCTAGTCATAAATCATGGTTAAATGATTGTTTATCATAAATAATGATTTGATGATTGCTTCTGACAAACAATGGGTTATGATTGTTTGTTGCAAATAATGATATAATGATTGGTTATCACAAATAATAGTTTAATGATTGGTTATCACAAATAATAGTTTAATGATTGGTTATCACAAATAATAGTTTAATGATTGGTTATCACAAATAATAGTTTAATGATTGGTTATCGCAAATAGTATTTTAATGATTGGTTATTACAAATAATAGTTTAATGATTGGTTATCACAAATAATAGTTTAATGATTGGTTATTACAAATAATAGTTTAATGATTGGTTATCACAAATAATAGTTTAATGATTGGTTATCGCAAATAATAGTTTAATGATTGGTTATTACAAATAATAGTTTAATGATTGGTTATCGCAAATAGTATTTTAATGATTGGTTATCACAAATATTTTATGATTGGTTATCAAAATTAATGGCTTATTAATTGCTTATGACAAATAATGGTTTAATGATTGTTTATCACAATAATATTTTAATATTTACTTATCGCAAACAATGGTTTAATGATTGCTTATTACAAATAATGGTTTAATGATTGCTTTTCACGAATAATACTTTTATGATTACTTATAAAAAATGGTTTAATAGTTGCTCATCATAAAAAAATGATTAAATGATTGCTTATCATAAATAATGGTTTAACGATTGCTTATCACAAACATTAATTTAACGATTGCTTATCACAAACATTAATTTAACGATTGCTTATCACAAACATTAATTTAATGATTGATTATCACAAACAATGATTTAATGATTGATTATCATAAACAATGGTTTAATGATCACGTATCATAAACATTTGTTTAATGATTGCTTTTCTTAAATAATAGATTTATAATTGCTTGTCACTTTCAGACATGGTAAAAGGATCGTATCACTCTTGGGATATGTACTCAACTGGCCAACTAGTAGATGGTCTGTAAAAAAAAAGAAAAAAAAAGAATTCCGGTTTTCATCAAACAGAAATGGAATCATGTCATCTTTGCTAGAGCGACAATTTTATTGTTCCACTCTATATATATGAAGTGATGCGCTTTGTGTAAACAAATTGAGCTTAGGTACTTTGGACAATGTCAAAACATTGTTAATTCACTGCCCACATAGCACAATGGTTAGAAACTCCAATTGTCATTTGGGCGATCGGGTTTCGATCCTGGCTTGAGGTAATTGCTTGTCTAGCTGCACTGATGAGCTGTGAAACAGCGAAACAGTACTGTATGTGAATGACTCTCTCTCTCTCTCATATATATATATATATATATATATATATATATATATATATATATATATGCATATATATATATATATATCCTGAAGAAAGAATTTTCGATGATCTTTTTAATATATAACATGATCAGATAAGCATTTTGAGATTGCTATGAACAACTGTATCGATACACACGTGTCAATCGATAAGTCGAATCCTAAACAAAACTGCAGATAACATGACTCGTGTTATAAAGCAAATCACATACAAATCGATGTACAATAAAATATGGCAATTATCACACAATCATAATATTAACGGCAAGACATATAAATCTGGGCATGAAATAACGCTCCTATCGCTCTTTGGATTTGCACCCCAATATGCCAACTATTAGATAGTCTGCAATAAAAAAAATCGGTTTTCATCAAACGGAAATGGAATCATGTCATCTTTTATAGGGCAACAATTTTATCATTATACCTTGTATTTGAAAATTATTAAAGAAATACGTTTTATTAGTTACTCATTAGGAGTTTTCACACAGATCACCATCGGCGATTGTTCATTGACAGTAATCTGGATGGAATCTGAATGAAAATAAGTTCCTCCTTTCCAATACTCGCTGCCTCTTTCGATAACTTTTTCAAATAATTTTTCTTTATCGCAACAGCCATTTACCATTAATTTATGGCACAACGGCTATTGGTCATCTGAGATTTAGATAGCAACAAGCCTCCCCAGAGTCCCAGTTCTATCTGCACTCTTCTAGTGAAGGTCTGGTTAGTGCTCTCTCCTCAGTCTTTCCGTCCTCTTTGACACTTTGTAATTATTTGTATGGTATGTCAAAAGTTGTATCATCAAAGCGTGTGTGTGTGTGTGTGTGTGTGTGTGTGTGTGTGTGTGTGTGTGTGTGTGTTTTCTTTTTATAAGAAGGGGACGGTGATTATTATTGTTGTAGTGTGCCCACCTTACGGATAATAATGAACTCTTCCACATAATATAAGGACAGGGAGAATATATCTCTGTGCGCTAGCACACCAGTTATGCACACATATTATTTGGATTCATCGGACTACTGTTTTCATCTTGAGTGTCATTTTTCACAACGTTTCGGTTGATGTAACTTCTGACCTTCTTCAGGTGTATCTTGTCGAACTCGAGAATGTTTCTATTAAACTCAGAAATTTGGACAGAATTTCGAATGAAATCCTTTATTTAGTTCACGGAGGTAGCATGCTCTTGAAAGGTGTGGTTGGGATTGCGCAACCCTTGCCTCACAATTACATGCGCAATTGCCCCTACAGGGGGTATCCTTTGTCTTTCTGAACAGAGGCATCACATTGTATACTCAAGTAAAACTTTGGAAAACCTTTGCACTAATTTGGTTCCTGGAATATCATAAGAATAAATCATGCTGACTCTGATGATGTATTTTAGTGTATCTCATGTAGTTTCTGACATTTAGCCAAACGCGCGCACACACACACAAAATTACTGCTTTTTCTTGTATAATTGTATACGCAAGTAAAATTTTGGAAACTCTGATGTATTGCTTTTAAGTGTATCTCATGTAGTTTCTGACTCTTAGTCAAACACACATTCAAAATTACTGCTTTTTTTTTATATAATTGTATACTCGAGTCAAACTTTAGAATATCTGTTGTACTTGCAGTCTCGTAAGAATCCGAAAGACATAAAAGAAAATATATTGAACAGAAAAGCAAATACAACAAAGAGTTTGGTTATACATCAGTGACTTATGTGCTAAGATATTTATTAATAAATATTTAAGTACACAAGCCATGCATGAGTTTTGTACCATGGCAGTCGGACTGACGTATAACTACTACTCTTTATTTACTGTATTTGCTTTTATGTTCAATATATTATGTTGCCACTAATTACCGAGTTGTGTCTTTGATACAGACCATTACGGAATCATCACAATTATTATTAGTGAAATTCCTAAAAAAGATCAAAGACATTGTTTTAATGGAGGGAAAGGAGTAAAGACACAAAAAAAGATCAAACTTACAACGTACATCCGCTGAGTTTCATACAGATCAGAATTTGCTTTAATATTTTTTTTTCCAGTCACGCTCTAAGTAAGTCGACGATGAGTTGCGTAATCCATGGCGTTCTATTCATCTGACATCATTTTAGATCCTCCATCATTTATTGGTAAATGATCCGGTACCATTGGAAGAAACTGAAATGAAAACGAGACATTTTTGATATTGTTTGAAAAAACAAAATGTAAAATCGAATTTCTGGCGCAATTTTTTTTTTTTTTTTAATTTAAATTTAAGCAGTTATTCTAGCAAATTACTGTACAAATTTAATAAACAAAAATATCGTAAAAATTGAATTTAACTTCAAAATACTATGAAAAACAAATAGCTTTTTAAATTTAGTAATCAAATAAAAAATTGAATTTTTACTTGATTAAACAATTCGAAATAAGAAAAATGATTTTTGTTTCAATTTAATTATTTTTATCGTGCAATAATTTGTATCCGTTTTTAATATGTTAAACTTAATGAATGACCGCTTTGGTAAAAATAAAAATTGATAAATCCACTGATGCTGCAGCACTGCTACGAATTTGGAATAGGGGCATGTGAGCAAGAAAAAAACGACAAAAAGTACATGAGAACCGGCTCTTCATTGCTATTAGATGGCAGAAGAAAAGTAGTAGTAGTAGTAGTAGTAGTAGTAGTAATTATTTTTACAATAATTTTTTTTAAATTTCTTTTAATTGTTAAACAATGTAAATAAATAACAAAGTGGTTGAAATTTATATGTGTAATAAGTTAGACAAATACTTCAATACTATTTTCTCATGGAAATAGCTCCAGACAAAACATGAAGCAACATGATGTAAGGCGCTAGAAAAAATGAAAGATGATTATCATAAAGACAGGCGATGCCTATTAGCATTAAACTTTAAAAGACAAAGGCTACAGATAGGAGGAAAGCAGTCATCAGGAAGAGAGCTCCACAAATCTGCAATTCTGAAATGGACAACTGTATTTGATAGTCGAAACCGGCAGTTGAGCTGAAGTTTGGAGCAGAGTCAAGCGCAGCTGAAGAGTCGCCACGCCCCTCTCTTCTCGCAGCATTTCACCGTGATACCGAGAGAAATCAACCTATTTGACTCAGCGGAGTCTGTCAAAATCAACATTGAACTTCGGACAATTGTATAAAAGTATATATTTGTATATCTTATCTTGAATTTAATCAGTATAATAGAGCACCGAGTTGTTTCTTTTTTTTTTTTGTATGCATGAAATTGCTTTCCTTCTGGCACGACAGATCAACGAAATGTTAATATATCAACCTGATTGTGAAATTAAGACAGCTTGCTGACCTACGAAGGACGGATCACAACATTGAGGTATCAAAACTGCGAATTGATAAAAACCACAACTTATTTTATGACTGGGCAACGCCAGGCGACCTTATTTCAACAAGGTGTATCTGAAGAATGTGGGAGATTCCATCAACAAAGATATGAAAATAACATCCAAGATGAGAACGATATTCTAAATAATCCAATTAAAACAATATTTAAATTCCATCCAGAAAATTCGATTGTGCAAATGTGATATCGTTCTCATGTATGGCCAACTTAAATATTAATCTATATATCTATAAAAGTGACAAGAAATATTTTTCATAAAATAAAAAAGTTTTCAGCTCGTTAGTAATTAGATGAAATACTTTAAATAAAATTAAAAAAATAGTTTTCATCTCATTCAATAGTAAAAATAATGTTTTCCCAATCGGTTTACAAAAACATTTTTGTTTTTCGTTACTTCTTCTATTTTTTTTTTTTTTTTTTTTTTTGAGGCGGTATTCAATTATAGAACGTATATGGATTTTAACAAGTGCTTCTGCAATTTAATTTACCGTTTTTCCGTAAGTAACGCGCCGACATCGTTATTTTCATGGCAAGTTTTTGACCAATCTATGGTCCCCCCGTCACAAAAAACACTAGTCTAGCCAAAATCACTATCAATAAATTCCCCCACTCTCTATTGGTATGTAAACCTAAACATGGATTCCATTTACAAAGCTTCTTTTCTAGAACTGCCCATCTGTGGAACTCTGTTCCGGTAGTCTGCTTTCCCACTGAGTACAATATTGTCTTCAAGTCCAATGTAAACAAGTTCTTATTGGTCTGTCCTCGTAAATATTCTGATAATACCAAATTTCCACCACAAACGATTACTACACTACTATCTCAATGACTGGAATACACACATTAACCCTTATCTTTGAGTGGCCTCCAGAGCGTGATATGTGGTAACCCCTTTGTTAAAAAAGAAAAACAGGAAAATAAATCTTCAGAAAACAGAGATTGATGTGAAGCTGTGGAAATATCATAAGCGAAAAGTTGGTTCTTGTTCCACGGTATATCTTATCTTTATTTTTCTGAATTTTTTAAAATGATTATTTGGATTATACGAACTACTGTCCTCATCTTGAGTGTTAGTTTCACGGCATTTCAATTAATGTAACATCCAATCTTCTTTAGGTGCATCTTGTTGAACTTAAGGAATCTGTAGAGATATACCAGTTTAAAAACTAGTCTACCAAATAACTTTATGCAAAGCAAACACACAGACGCAAATTGTAAAAGGGAAAGAATGTACAATTATCACCCCTGTTGCATGTTTCAGCCGATAGATGGTGATGCCAATTTTCTCTCTTTTTCTTCTTCCGTTTCTTTTTCCTTCCTCTTTTTTCTGTGACACAGACAAGAGCAGATGTGGCACTCACACAATCCAAGTGTGTTTTACACATACAAACCACTGTTGTATTTAAACTAACTTTTGCATACATTCCAGCTTTATCGAGGTAAGCCCGAACATCGTAAATTATGAACAAACAAGCTCTACAATCATGAATTAGCTCGGTAACAATATTAAACAAAATACTTAATCTCAGTTAACACCTGATTGGCAAAGATCAACAACACGTACATATGCATGCATGCACACATATCGCATGCATCTTTTATCAAAAGCTTTTGTCTGTAAAAAATGTATAAATATTCTTTCTTGTTTAAATAAAGTCTATGGTTTTATATATACTGCACACACACACACAGGATGACTTCCCCCCCCCCCAAAAAAACGGGACTCAACTCTAATTAGGCCCCGTTTCTTAGTGTTTTGTACGAATAAAATGAAATTTTGGTCATAACTAGTTTATTATATTCAAAACATCACATCAAAACACAAGGGTCTTTGGCATTTTTTTCTCCATTCTACAGCATATGTTCTAGGGGTCACCCTGTGTGTGTGTATATATATATATATATATATATACTTGGTATCGATTTTCATTAATTTATGTTATTGAACGCACAATCATACCGCAACAAATCTGTACAGAATTTCAAACAGAACTTTTTATTTAATCAATGAGGGTAGCATGCTTCGCTCCGTCAGCCATGACCAGGTAGAAGTTTTAAGTAATTTGCAATTGTATTCTTAATGATGCACACACTGCAAATTGAACCTTCAACCCCCAGAAAATGTCACTTAAAACTGATCCATTACACTAAGTGATTGATATTACTTATCTTTTGTTCATAACTGTGTATTTTTTTTTTTTTTTACATCGGCGTCACCACTTATCAAGGCCGAGAGGCCACTCAAGGATAAGGGTTAAAGAGTGTACAGTAGTCAAAAGGACAATATAGTAATCGATAGTAATGGAAGTTCGGTAAATTTGTTAACTTAAGTGGAACGGCTCATCAGAAACTTGTTCACGTTGGACTTGAAGACAACCATATTATAGACAGCTGGAAAGCAGGAAAACGGAAGACAATTCCACAGGCGTGCAGTTCTAAGAAAGAAGCTTTGATCATGGAATCTATGTTTAGGTTTAGGCACAGATTTGAACTGTGTACGGAATTTCAAACAGAACTCTTTATATAATCAACAGGGATAGAATGCTCTCGTTCCCTGTCATGTCTGGGTAGAAGCCTTAAGTAATTTACAATTGTATTCTTAGTAATGGCCGCACTGAGGATTGAACCTTCAACCTCCACAAAAATGTCACTGAATTTATCAAGTACTACGCCTGAGAGAATCTTGTACCTCTACAAGGTCACCATTTGCTCCCTAGGTGTAAGAAAACCTTCTACTCCAATAACTTCTTCCCCAGAACTGCTAGACTTTTGAACTCCCTTCCGGGATTCTGCTTTCCCAACTGTACTGACATGCAGAAGTTGTAATGTGAACAGACATCTGGCTACTCATCTCCCTTCATAATACCCCTGCAACTTATGTCCTTGATAGTAGCCCCCTACTTCAAAGTGGCACTGTGTCTTGTTTGGGGTGAAAATTGAATAAGAAAAAATAAATGTATTGAGTATTGTTGCTACATTTGGGTTGGTGCATCTGCTATTAGTCTCTCACACTTACACAGGGTTGAAAAGAGAGTTGCCAACCTAATAGGTCCTGTACTGTCAGCTAGGCTTCAATTCCTGTCCCATCGATGAAAATTTGTTTAAAATAAAGTGTGACAGAGACTTCTTGAATCAGTCCTTATTGCAAATTCAAGCACAATTAAATAACGTGGAGGTTTCTATAATGTATCGCCATTAATAAGTAAACTTCTATTAAAAGAACATAATTCAATTTTAGACACAGGCTAACTCTCTTACACTAGAAAACACCACCTATAATAATTAACACATCAATCAATCAGTCAATAAATTACATGACAAAAATATTTCATTTCAGTTACTCATCCACATTTAAATTACAACAGATATATTTATTCCAAAAAGAATATGAATTGTATCAGATCTTTTTAAACGAGCCTATCCTTGTTTTATCGTTATTTCCATGGCAGGTGCTCGTCTAAACTCCAATCTCTGGTCCCCCCTCGCCAATCTTTCACGAAAAACACCCGTCTAGCTGAATCCACTGTGAAAAATTTCCCCCACTCTATATCTGTGCCTAAATCAAAACGCGGATTCCATCAAGACCGTCTTAAAAGACAATATAACGAAGGCCACGATTCCATGAACAAAGCTTCTTTCTTAGAACTGCACACCTGTGGAACTCTGTTCCGTCTGCCTGCTTCCCACCGGACTACAACTTGGATGTCTTCAAGTCCAATGTTAACAAATTCCTAATAAACCACTCTATTTTGTGAGAATATTATTTCCATTACACACACACACACACACACACACACATACTAGCATTTCAGCCCGGCGTTGCCCGGGTGTTTGGATGTGTATGTTGAGCAAAAAAAAAAAAAAAAAGTGGTAGTAGATAGGCAGGCTCGAACCTGTACCGCAAAGGAGGAAAAGAACGGGGAAAAAACCTGCCATCTATGCTGTTACGACCACCGCCAAACCGGAAGTGACATTTTTTTAAATTAAGGCTAGACAATCGAAAGGAGAGGATGAATATTGGCGAAAAAGTGCCCCCCCCCCGCCCCAATTTTTCGATATTTGAAAGCTCGAACTTCAAAACAATACTGATCTTGAGAAAATCTGTTGCCTCTGTCGAAAGTGTTGGGCAGACATGCAAGCATACAAACATACATTTATATATTGGTAACTAAAAATTTTCAACCCACACCGATGAAAAACCTTGCTCTATCTCTGAATACCCTTTATGTAAAATTTCAAATGTTTGGACCAGAAATTGTCTGAGTAATTTGGTAGAGACCGCAGAGGTCAAATTTTTTAAAACTTTGACCTCTATTAAAATTTATTGTTTTGGGCTCAAATCAAGTTATTAAGTTAGATCCATGTGCAAGGAACCTATATCTAAAATTTCAAGTGTTTAGACCCAAAATTGTCGGAGGAGTTTGGTAGAGTTCTCAAAGGTCAAATCGTTGAACTTTGACCCCTTAACAGCCAAATTTCTGGCCGAAAACCGATCACATCGATTTACCATAATCTCAGTACCCTGTATATCAAATTTCGAATCTGTAGACTGAAAATTGACAGAGTTATTGCGTAGGGAAATGTACACAGACAGACAGACAGACAGACACATACACACACACAGACGTGTTCACTTTTATAGATATATAGATAGATATATCTTCAGCCTCCATCACTGCCTCGAGACGAGTCCGGAAGTGGGAGTATACCTTTTCCATAAACGCTGGCAGAAACTCGGCAGATGGCAGCAAATTAGGCTGGCTTTGGTGTTGTGGGAAGTCATGTTGGTGATGTTCTCGACGTATGACCAAACGGTGTATTCCACCGGGTCCAGGTTGGGAAGGAGGGAGGCCAGTGAGAGAAGGGTACAAATTTGTAGCACCCCTGAAGCCAAGCCTGGATCTCTTTGGACTTGAAGGCAAGCACCGAGTCCTGTTTGGACTTGAAGGCAAGCACCGAGTCCTGTTGCCACACCCAGGATCTGTTAGCGGCCACCTGATTGCACCAGGGAATCACCACACTCTTCAGCACATTCAGGTACACTTTGGTGTTGACTTTCAAGCCGACTTCGAAGATGTTAGGTGGCATGATGTTGCCCTCACTTGAAACCACACCAAAAACCATAACCGTGGCCGGATACTTTGTTTTCATCACCCTGGGCACATCCATGTTATTTGTGGCAATCCAGCGATGCATTTCGAGGGTGCTGGCAATGGTCCTATTGTCATAACTTGGTAGAGAACATGAGTTGTACAGCGGCGCATCTCCAATCTTGCTTGTTGAACATTGTGTCACTAGGCTCTTATCGATCTTGGGATTTGTGCACAATTTGATGGTTTACAACAAATAAAGAAAACCGCTTTTCATCAAATAGAAATGAAATCATGCCGTCTTTTCTTTGACAACAATTTTATTGTTCCACTTTGTATATATATATATATATATATATACTAGCAGGCTGCCATAAAATATGCATAAATATGATATTTTAATTCATGCAGATTTCATATTTATTATTATAGAGTCAATCCTCTATTGATTATTATATTGTACCCAATATATAGTAATGATTTCAAAACTTTTTTAAAAAATGACTTAGGTACCATCGGTTAGAATTGAAACCAAAACATTTAATGCCCCAGCCTTAGTCGCTAGTGTTTGAGTTATCATCAGGCGGATAAGAAATCATTAGAAATTAATCAACTTTTAAAGTATAGTTGTATATTTGCACATGCGTAGAAGAGCACTTAAAGTTGCTTACCAAGTTCTAATTCTTTTCAATTTTGACCCTTTAGCAGCTATTTTTACCGGCTAAAGATTAGATCAAATTTGTTCCACAGGTCCAAATCCTCTATATATTAAGTTTCAAATCTGTAGACCAACTATTGACAGACAAACAAACAGACGGACATGATTAGTTTTATATATATATATATATATAAATATATATATATATATAGTCTTTGAAGTTTTTAACCTTTAAAACTATACAAAAAATATTTTTTATCATTCGTTAGAAAACCATCCAGTCAGTAAGTCATTTAATCACCTGCAATCACTGCATCAACTCGCTCTCGAATTTACTATAATACCAATAATTTATTTTTCAAGGGATCATCAGTTGTTTACCATGAAATACTGTTTCGGTGATTTAAAAACAAAACAGTATATTACATCATGGCTCCCCAGCAGTGTTGATCAAACACCACCACCCTTAATCTTAGGAAGAAGACATGTTACAAACATTTGATCGGATTTCCTATTCTTAATTGCAATTACTAACCTTCTCATACTATAAAAATGAATTTCTTACCTGTGCGATTCATCAATTTCCACATTTAAAATGGATACATTTTTTAATTTATCAGTCTTGTATTTATAAGATTAGGATTAATCCATTTAACTACTTATCACCCCCACTATGATTAATATTTAGTATATTTACATTCTTATTTATTTAAAATTAGATATATAAAGGTTAAAAATATTTTTACATATATACATTTTATATATATATATATATATATATATATATATATATATATATATATATATATATATAAATTTATTATATGTAATTATAAATACATTTTATACATTGCTAATATAGTTTTGGATTTCCTTTATTAATATAGTCTGGTTTATCTTAAACGAGTCAAAAGCATCAGGATAACGAACAAATGCTTTATTTAACTGTTTAAATATTTTATTTTTATCCACATCTTGTTTTATCATCCTTATTACTAAGTTAGAAACTGGTGGTATAAAATCTGTTAATTAAGTATATATATATATATATATATATATATATATATATATATATATATATATATATGTTATATTTTTTTGGAAAAAAAGGATTCCAGCAGAGTGCTCTATTATAAGAACAAACTCTGAAAATAAGCGTATTATTTATATTTTTATTAAC
Source organism: Euprymna scolopes (assembly GCF_053919585.1). Lineage (NCBI taxonomy): Eukaryota > Metazoa > Mollusca > Cephalopoda > Sepiida > Sepiolidae > Euprymna > Euprymna scolopes. The sequence continues at coordinate 25,460,706 of NC_136486.1, forward strand.
AGAAAGTTTAGATGAGGCAAGCCATCAAAATCATTTCAAAAGAAACTGACGGTACTGATGGCTTTTCTCATCTAAACTTTCTGTAAATATAAATATATATATATATATATATATATATATATATATATATATATATATATATATATATATATATGAATGGGCACCTCCTGGACAAAAGAGACATAAGGGAAGACCAAGAACAAGGTGGAGGTACGACCTGATACAATACATGGGTCCCACATGGCAGTGAATAGGTTGGGACAGAGACAGATGGCTAACGTCTAGGGAGACGTTCATCATTGAGTGATAAAACCCTTATTGATTGAGTGATCGATATACACATACACACATGTAATAAATAATCTTTGCTTTTATAAAATAGCATGTTCCGTTGTATTGTAGATTGGCGTTAATGGACGCTAATCCTGCTTTCTGGTTCGTGTCCATCAAATAATCAAAAGCATCCATGAGGAAGGGGGCAGCAGAGGGACGGGGTGGGGGAGGATATGACATTTTCAGTACACAAGAACTAAATGTGTTGACGTGATCTATTTTTCCTATAAATCATACTTATGTCCACTCTCCATTTTGTAAGTCACGTTTGATGAGGAGACTTGCCAAGTATTTTAAGGGAGGAGATTGGTCATCATCTATGTATTAATACTAAACTAAAAAAAATTTTTTTTCTGTATTCTTCTTACATATGTTAAAAAAAAGAAAAAAAGAAAAGGCGGTTACATTTGGCATACAGCATCAGGAGCCTCCCCACCCCCATGTGGGCACGTACATACATAGTAAGGAGACATAAGAGACACGATACATGCGAGGGAGAGTATTCTTTTTTTTTTTTTTTTGCAGACTGTTATCCTTGTTATTGTTCTTTCATCACGTTTTGACCAACTCATCCTCTGGCCTTCTTCAGGTGGTTAACCGCGATGGATGGGATAAGAATGCAGAGTCTTGTAACTGTAACCTCAGTAATTAACTGCCTTCCATAGTTGTTATTATCTCACCACGTTTTGGCCAACTAATCCTCTGGCCTGCTTTGGGCAGGATTGAAACCATTATCTTCAGACAAAGCTTATCTGGAATCGTAGACTCAACGCCTCTACCCACTGTGCCACGGGCCTTGAAGAGCGATCAAGGTTGGAGTTTATGGTTTTATATAAATGAAATTTTGTGTTTTTCCATTGTTCAGTCAATACCGAATGGTATTATATATTATTTTTATTTTTTTGGAATCCTTTAGAACTTCCTCCTTTGGAGGAAGCTGGTTAACCCACATAGTGTTAGTGCCGTTTTCTATTAAAATATTTATTTTGATTATTTATTTATATATGGATGAAACATGGACACCTCTGTGTAGTTTAGTTGGCGTAAATATATTTTCATGACTTAGTAATTAGCTCTAGTCATGTATTGAGCACTGTTAAAGTAAATACCAAAAATTGATACATAATATATTATATCTCCTTATGAAATTTTATGTGGAAATATGTAATAATGATATATGTAATAATCATAATAATCGACTAGAACTGGTACAGGAAAACGACAATGTCAAGCTTCTTTGGAATATGCATAATGCACAAACAAACTAATAATGTCCTTGAACATTCCAAACCTGACATTATTTTTCTAAACAAAAACAAAAGAACTTATTCACTCATTGACATAGCTCACCTTTTCAATACCAGAGTGAAAGATAAAGAACATAAAAAAAAAAAAAATATTAAGATCTGAAATGGGAATCAGTTAGACTATGGAAACGTAAAGAAGTCAAGGAGATCCCCATTGTAATTGGACTACTTGGGATCATCATGAAAAGTCACCATAAATAGCTTAATCAGATTGACGAGACAATTTCTTTTCCAATTTTGCAAAAGGCTTGTCTGTTGAGAACGGTGAAAATCTTATGGTACAGCTTGAATGTCTGAAAGAAAAAAACCCTTGAATACGGAGACTAATACACATGAGCCACAGGCGCAAACTTGACATATAGAAACTGCTACAGAGGTAAATCACAAAAAAAACACCACATCAAGGAAAAACATCAACATAAAAAAGCAAGAAAATTGAAAATATAATTATAAGTTAACCTGCCACCCACCTACATTAAAACAAAAAGGGGGGGGGTCAACAGAAACCATACCAAAAAGTTGAAGAGAATCGAGGAGGATGAAAAGACTGAGGAGAGAAAGCACTAGCCAGACCTCTGCTGGTTGAGTGCAAAGAGGATTGGGACCTTGAGGAGGCTTATTGCCACCCAAATTCTAATGAAGACCAATGGTCGCTGGTAACGAGAAATCAATGGTAAACAGCTGTTGCGATAACTCAAATTCATCTGAAAATGCTATCAAAAGCAGTAGAGAATACTGGAAATTTGAGGAGACTCCAGAGAATATCACATGTTGTTCTTAAAAAGAAATCTTTCATGATGTCCTGCGTAACTACTAGTAAGTAAATAATAATAATAAAACGTTACTCTTAAGAACTATTCTGTGATATGTTCGTTAGCATATCAAGTATATACAATAAGTGGAAAAGTATACACGATAGAGGTTCTTCCATTGTCGGGTCCATACCCAATGGTATTATATATTATTTATTATGTAGCTATGTTTATTGTATAGCTAGATTGCCAATCAAATTTGTTAACATAAATAGCAAAGTGCAACAAGTCATGTATAGAAGAATAGAAAAAGTGCACACGTTTATGTCGCACTATTTATAGCATTTTTCTGAGGTAACTTTTAATCTGGTAGGTTTTGAATTGAAAGCTAGTTTTGGCTTCAGATGAAAAGAAAAAAATCTTGTTCCATATAAAATGGAAGTCATCAATAGTGCTAGGACAACAGCATATTCTTTTCATTGTTTTAACTCTCCAGTGTGTATCCGTTGATATCTTATATGCTTTTATATAGAGTGACGTGGTTCTTGATTGATTGACTGTGTCGGATATGTACTCGAGAGTCAAAACAATGAAAAGAATATGCTGTTGTCAAAGCCCTAGTCATCCAACAGAGAAGCTTTGAATTGTAAAAAACCAAAACTAAGACGAAAAATAGTTTTTTTTTCTGCAATTCTGAATTTTGGAGATGAGGTATGAATGTTTGTAATATTTTGATTGTTCGGACAATGTTCTCATCTTGTGTGTTATTGGCACAATGTTTCGGTCGTTGAAACCTACGACTTTCATCGGGTGTAAAATCCATGTTTTTTTTTTTTTGTTTTGTTTTTCAACTAAGAAAAAGGAGTTAGCTCTGAATTGTAAGAAATCGGACCGTGGGTATGATGGTGTGCCCATAAATTATAAATTTGATAAATTATATCGATTTTAGATTAAAATTATAAGAGAAAATAAATGCAAAAAAATAAATAAACACTAGAAGGAAGATACTATTTTATGTGAGCGAATGTCTTTCTGTGTTTCATTGGAACAGTTGTAAGTAAGAGACACATAAGAGATGTAATTGTAAATCGTGTCACAAAAAAGGTCGTGAATGAAAAAGGAGAATTGAGGAAGAGATGAAAGAGATAACTATCCAGACTTCCACTGGAAGATTCTGGAATCCCTGAAATACCTATTACCACTCAAATGTCGGAGAAAGACATTGGGTGTTGTAAATAAGAAATCAAAGGGAAACGCTTTTTGTGAGAATTTAAAGAAATGGGGATAAAATTGTTGTAAGTCAGATGTTAGGGAGTCCCACCTCGGTTATTGACAGGAAGCGATAAGTGATCATTACTCGTGTTAAAGCTCCAAAGCTATCAGCGAGTTTGTAATATTTTAGTTGTTAGGATAATTATTTTCATCTTGGATATTATTGGCACAACGTTTCGGTCGTTGAAACCTCTGACCTTCGTTGCGTATAGAATCCATGTTTTTTTTCCCCACTAAGGAAAAAGGAGTATGCTCTGTATTTTAAGAATTATAAAAAAGGTAAATTTTCAGGGTTACTAGGGTATTTTTTAAGACTTTCTTATGATTCAATTTTAACTGAATCTTTATGCAAATTGTCAATATAAGCGAACACCTGTTGAAGGTCGTAGGTTTGAGGATGTTGGCAAAGGTCCTGTTGTCATGACTAGAGAGCATGAATTGTACAGTGGCACATCTCCAATCTCACTCGTTGAATACTGTGTCATTATCAAGCATGATAGAAGGCTCATATCGCGCTTGGGATTTGTACACAACTGGCCAACTAGTAGAATGTCTGCAACAACAAAAAAGAAAACCGGTTTTCATCAAACAGAAATGGAATCATGTCTTTTCTAGGGTGATAATTTTATTGTTCCATCCTATATAAATGTCGGATTGCAAAGTCTGCAGACGGAGAGCAAATTCTTTCTCGTGTTATACACAAAAAATCATTTGTGGGAATGCTGAAAGATTCAATATTTTTATGGAGCAATTCTGGTTTCTGATTGGTTGCTAGCAGAACATGGCTCCATTTGATTGGTCAGTTCCCATCGCTAGTGTCTATAATTAGAACCTTTCAACTTTCTTTAATCATACCCTCTCATTATATGAAAAATATTGCAAGAGTAGGCATCATCACAGTACCTTCTAGTAGGCTGTTCTATAGAGCAGAAACACGAACAGAAAATGCTTCCGTTCTCCTATTTAGAGGAAATTGCCTATGGTACGTCTTTTGCTGGGTTTCATGGAGATCACGAATTGATGCTGAAGTGGAAAACACCTTTAAAGGTAGATTTGAACTCCTGTTGATGATGCTGTATTTTATTTATTTATTTATTTTTTTTTTTTACATAGGTGTCACCACTTACTCAGGCCTGAAGGCCACTTGAAGATAAGGGTTAGAGTATATGGTAGTCACTGAGCCAACAACATATTAATAGTTAGTGGTGAAAATGGGGTAGAAATGAATTATTTAGGGAGGCTCAATTAAAACTTGTTTACATTGGACTTGAAGATGACTATATTGTAATCAGCAAGAAAGCAGGCCAGCGGAACAGAGTTCCACAGGTGGGCAGTTCTAGAAAAGAAGCTTTGTTCATGGAATTTGTATAGAGATTTAGGTACAGATAGTGAGTGGGGGGGAACTCTTGATGGTTGTTGTAGCTAGATGAGTATTGGCAAGGGGGGCATAGATTGAAGCTCAGACGAGCATTTGCTGCATGTCAGAATCGTATCTGCTTACATCCTGGACTGATAATAATAATCAATCAAATATTATAAAAACCCAACATAAAATGATCTTGCCAGATTTTCAAAGTTAGACACAACCATCTGACATATTGATACTTGATTCAAACTAGCCTTTTTATTTTTTATTTTTTTTCATTTTTATCCTTTTATTATGATATTGGCATGAATATATTTTATTTTGCATCAGTTTTATTTTCCTGAAAATATTTATTCTGGCTGAGAAAATTAGTAGAGTGGAAACATTTTGTTTTACTCATTGAAAATATTTATTTTTTTAAATTAAAGGGGGTGAATTAATCATATGATGAGTTATTTCCTTTGAATTCTAAAAAAAAACCCGAATATCTGAAAATCAATAAAAAAAAAAATATCTAAAGAGAGAAGGAGTGGGGGGATGTGAAAATGAGAGAAAGAAAGAGAAAGAGAGAGAGTAAGAAAGCTGGAGAGTATGAAAACGAGAGAGTAAGAACATGAGAAGAGAGGGAAAGCGGGAAAGAGATGATAGAGAGAGAAAAAGAGAAAGAAAGAAAATCAAGAGATAGCGAAATGCAAGATAGATAAAAAGAGAGAAAAACTAAGAGAGAGAAAGTGGAGAAACAGAGAGAAAAGCAAGAGAGAGAGAGAGAGAGAGAGAGAAAGAAAGGGCAGGCAGACAGAAAGGGAAAGAGAGCGAGAACTACTACTAAAAATAAACAATGTTTTATCAGGAAAGAAAAAGAAAGAAAAATAGTTTGGAATTTTCAAGATAGACAGGTTAGAGTGTTGGCATTTTTGTCTTATCACAAAAAAAAAGAAAATAGTTTTTCAAGAATCTTAGGAAATTCATTTGCCAAAATGAAATGAGAATATGTCGTAGGGGAGGCGGAAATAATATCTCCTAAAGAAAGAAATAAGTTTCAAAGTTCTTAATCTAAGACTCCCCATCCCCTGCTTCACAGTCAGGAGGGCTGTAAACAGAAATAAATTCTTCAGGTGAGCAAGAAAAAGTAGCTGAAACATTTTCCGAAATTCTTGCATTAGCAGAAATAAAAGTAGAAGAAAGGCTGAATTCTCTGTTCGTGTTTCCGCTCCGTGGAACAATCTATCAGTACGAGTTATGCCGAAGCCTACCATATATCTAGGTTGAAAGTAAATTTATACCATTCTCATTTTGGATTTAAGATAAAAAACGACTTCAGATTTTAAATCACTTGAGATGCAACACGCACAGGTGTATTATTGTAGCAGAGTAGGTTATGACGATGCTTCTGTTAAGTGTTGAGACATTATGTTGAACAAAGATGGCGTTAGTAAATCAAATCGGCGAAGAATCAATGCAGTTACGATCTCGAGTGTTGAGTAATTCTTAACAACAAAGATGGCGGTGAAGAATCAATGCAGTCATGATTCAGTCGTTTCAAGACAGAGGTTGACAGTGAACCGAATTGAATCCAAAATTCGATATTTTTTATAATAAAGTTTGAGGCTTCTGACTGGTTGATTGTCCTAACCCTAAGTTATAAGTAAGATCATCTAAATCATTGGGGTCATACCCTCATTATAAATCAAAAACATTTTAACATCTACTATATCCAAGATTAAACAAACATTCAAACAGTGTATGGATGCAATACATATTGTATTTTGATTTGGTTTTGTGTTTCCTAGTATGTAACTATCTCTGGAGGAGTTTTTCACCTCAACAAAAAGTCGCAATGTCCATGGTCATTTGCGATAATTTTATTAACTAACTTTATGTAATTTAGCATCATAAGACCATGGAACAGCCTAATAGTGAAAGTTGTGATGATGTCTTACCACATACCAAGGTTTAGAGTCTACATATATACCGTTTTCATTCTTGATGAAGATAAAGCACGGTTTCTTCAAATACTAAATCTGTTATCACTGGAGATGCGAGGGGACCTGATTCTAGCATGCTGCATCATCAACAGGAACGTAAATCTAATTTAGAAAGAGCTTTTCACCACAACAGTTAGTCGCAATCTCCACAGACATTCACAGTTGTATCACTGTACCTACCATATCTAAGTTTAAAATCTCCTTGGACAAACATTCAGATGGTGTATATTCTGTTTTCATTTGGTGCTTGGGTTGCTTACTTTATTCATTTTTTTAGAGGAGTTTTCAACCCCAACACAAAATCTCAAAATCCATGGTCATTCCCGATAATTTGATTATTAGCTAATTTTATGTACTTTAATATTATAAGACCGTGGAGCAGCCTGCCAGTGAAAGTTGTGGCAATGCCTACCATATATCCAATTTTTAGAGTCTACACATACACCCTTTTTTTTTTTTTTGTTTAGGAGTTTGGTTTTAGATGCATTAAAGGTAACCAGCCACGTCTTCCCCCACACCCTTTTCATTCTCGATCAAAGATGAATAACGGCTTCTTCAAATACTCTGTTCTCACTTGAGATGCGAGGAGACCTGATTCTTGCAAACAGCATCATCCACAAGAATATAAATCTAATTTAGGAAAAGATTTTCACTACAACACCTAGTCACAATCTCCACAAACATTTACCAAAATTGTATCATTATTGCTTTCATCTTAACAGAAGAAATAGATCATTTTCTGCCTTTGTTTCTCCTTCCTGGAACTGTTTACCCAAGTATGTTGTGACGATTCCTACCATATCCAAATTTAATGCCGTCGTCGATAAGCATTTTATCTTGGATAAATTCAAATTAAGAAAAACAGACGTGGATATGTAAGGGTTAGGGTTAGGGTTAGGGTGTAAGGGTAGGCTCTTTCTCATCGAAGAAACGCTGCTAGCCTTTCTCTAGTCAATCATTATTTTCATGGTAGATGCTTGACTGAGTTTAAAAGAAAGTGGGCTCCCTCTATCATGCTAGAAAATTACTGAAGCCCGAGAGTATTCTATATCTCTGCAAAACCATCATTCGCCCATGCAGAGAGTTTATTGCCACATCTGGGCTGATGTATCTAATCTTTCTCTCTTAGACAGCGTCCAAAAACGAATCTCCAATCTGATAGGTTCTGCACTATCAGTTAAGCTCCATCCCTTGTCCCATTGCCATAATATTGCACCCTGTGTCTGTTTTAAAAGTTGACTTGGAAGCAATGGCAGAGCAAAGGGCGAGAGGAGGAGGGGTAGTAGGGGCAGTCCATCCTGGGTGGCATGTGCCAGGCGGTGACATTTCAAGGGGGTAAAAATCAAAAAATAGAAAAAAAAAACTAAATTGAATATAAGCTAATAAAAAAATCTTTAATTTTTACCAAAATGAGTTTTTAAGGTCGAAATATGTTTTTGTGTTTTATGTGTGTAATATTGTTTTTAAATATATTTTAGATCCTTAGTTGTAATTCCACAAAAATAAATATTTTGAGGACTTTCTAGAATTTTGAAGGTTAACGGATTATTAAAAGCCAGGGTGATGGTTGGGGATCTTTCAACCGCCCCGGGTGGAAAAAATAGTTGCTATATGCCACTGCTTGGAAGCGTCTTTTGTGTACAGTGATGGAATCACAAATGGTTGAAGTATGCTGACGAGTCAGCAGTAGACAGATGTGTGATGTGGCAAATTCACCTGGAGACTGCTCAGCCCACCTAGGGTGAATGACGTCATAAGTACAAGTATTTATTTCTTAATGTTTCTGCAATTAATAAAACCGTCTCATAATGTTAAACACAAAGAACATAATCAAAGAACATAATTTTAATTGCAATTATATATTGTTGATAAAGAATTTATTTAATATGTTCTGATACTTTAGACATGGTAATTAAACAACGCATTGCAATTCAAACGAATTCATAAATGGTTTTAATCACTTTTGTAAGATGATTCATCCTCTTCTAAGGTCATTCGCTTTTTTAATCGTTTCATTTCGCACAATATTTTGCAAATTGTTTTTAGTGAGAGGCAATTTTGCGCCATGCAACCGTGATTATAGTTAAGATGTTGTTGCTTTGGTGTTCATAATACTGACGAAATCTTTTTAATGTCTTCATTTTTGTTGGTATTTCTGGTATTTTTACTTCCATTTCTTCAGATGATGACGTTGTTGTGATATTCAGCATTCTGGATATTTGGCATTCAAAATATGTTGCACTCCAGATACATACTATGTTTAATATGCAACTATTCAGATATGCGACACCGCAGATATGCAGCACTCCAGAAACATAACACTTTGGATATGCAGCACTTCAGAAACATAGCACTTGGATATGCAGCACTCCAAAAACATAGTACTTTTGATATGCAGCACTCTGGAAACATAACATTTTAGATATGCAACACTCCAAAAAACATAGCATTTTAGATAGCAGCACTCCAAAAACATAGCACTTTAGGTATGCAGCACTTCTAAAACATAGCACTTTGGATATGCTGCATTCTGGAAACATAGCACTTTTGATATGCTGCACTCCAGATATGTGACACTCCTAGATATGCAGCACTACATAGCCACTTCGATATGCAGCAGGCTAGATATGTGGCGCTTTGGATACATAGTATTTTGGATATGCGGCAGGCTAGATATGTGGCACTCGAGTTTTAATGTGCTATAATTGCACCACTTAATTTGTACTTAACATTGCTGCTGAAAAGCTGCAAAATGACATTCTAAAAAGCCATCTTTTCTCAGGAGACAATTCTAGTCACCCATGGAAGAAGAATGCTTGAATTATTATGGCATTTTTTTGTCACAAGCAAATTACAAGCGAGAATTTTTTAAAATATAAAACAAAATCTCTACATTAAAATAAAAAATAAAATAAATAAGATAAACAATTTTATCAAATGCGCAAAATATGTTTCTCCATTTGTTTTGGTTGATTCGTCTTTTATTGTCAATCAAATCAGAGAAAGAAGATGAAGAAGGAAATGGAGAATAAGAAGTGATAAAAAAGGAGAAGAGAAAGAAGTTATTTATCCCTCTTTTCCCATGTTTATCACTTCTTTGTCTCAAGCATAGAAGGTAGCAGAGCAAATACAAGCTGAAGCAAAGGCTGGAATTTTAGTGATCGCCTACTGACATTAAAACATTGGTTCTCATAAGATTATATTGTGCTTGGCCAGCACCTAGATACGTGACCATTTGGGAATACTAGGTTATATTATAAAACAGAGGTTATGTACGGATCCTTTTGTTACATAAGAAAGCCGTTAGTTGAATGGAGGAATGATTGCCAGATAGGAGGTTAGAATTTAATCTTAATGGAAGTTTTTTTTACATGGAAGTCACCACTTATCAAAGCCCGGAAGCCACTCGGGGATAAAAGTTAACAAAACCATGTGACTTACAGAAGACGAAGGATCTCTCTCTCATTTTTTTTTTTATGGAAATCCAGACAAGGCATAAAACCACTTGATATAAGGAGTTAACAAGAACAGAAGGCAATTATCATAAAGAAAGGAGGTACCTATTGGCCTTAGTCTGAAAAGATAGGGAGTTAGGTAGGAGGAAAACAGTCAGCAAAAAGAGAGTTCCAAAAACCTGCAATTCTTGGAAAGAAGCTACAGGAATAGAAAGCTGTATTATAATAATGAGCTATCAAAACAGCGAATTGGTGGCAACCAATACACAAATGAGTTAAACGAGATTGGATAAAGGAAGCAAGGAATAGATTAGACTATTTTGAAGAACACAAGCCATAATAGTATTTATAAAAAAAAAAGACTGTGACTAGCAACATTATGTCTGTGAAAGGGAGGATACAGAGAAGAAAGGATGGGGTCAATCAAATTACAGAAACCTTTTTGCAATTTATCAAGAACCCTCAAATGAGACAGAAATTCACCAGTCCAAATATGACAACAGTACTCCATACAAGGTCTGATAGTAGATTTGTAGAGATAGAGAATAGCATCCAGTGTGAGAAAATGTTTGGAGCGATATAAAGAAATGACTTTACCATAAGCCGGAAGGCAATGGATCTAATGTATGGACTTTAAGAAAGATCTGATGAGAAAGAAAAACCAAGTTTCGGTGTTGATTTCTCATCAAAAGCAATAATAAAACGGTGCGATTGAAACTTGACAACATACGTATGTAGAACGTGGCCATTTCCTGAAGCCCTCCAGAAAGGATGGGAATTGCCACAAACAATGTTGCTAGATCTCTATTTATCCATCTGGCTGGCTCTCTTTTTCTCTGAAGGGCACTCTATTTGTCAACTTTCCAAGTTATGTGTTGCAATATTTTTTATTTATGATGAGGTGTGATTGAAGAAAGTTGGAAGGTTCTACTTATAGACACTGGCGATAGGCACTGACCAATCAAATGTAGCCACATTCTGCTAGCAACCAATCAGAAACCAGAATTGCTCCATAAAAACATTGAATCTTTTAGCATTCCTGGACATACTGTTTCCGTGAGCACACAAGAAAAATCTTTTACTCTTTGCCTGCAAAATGTTAAAGCCTGAGACTTATATAGAACAGCTACCCACCGAAAACTCTTTATGTCAAGGACTTGTACAGAATAGCTACCCACTGGAAACTCTTCTGAAATTAAACATGGCTTTCAATTCAAGACTGTACGTATTAATCAACCACTTATAAAAACTAAACATTGGCGTCCGCATGATTGTATCCACGGACGATCTGGGTTCCTGACAATCACAACAAGTGTACAAAGGTTTATACACATCACGCACAACAAAAAATGCTATACTATAAGCCTTTAGGCTGAGAAAAGAGTTTACCCTACTTATAGGGTAATCATCTACTAGTTTATATAAAAGAAATGGGAAACATTTTTGTAATCTAATATATAAATGGCTATAAGTCTGTTTGTCTCTATATTTTCAAACTCTATCTCCTCCACAACTAAAAGTAGCAGAGTGGTTCTAGGGGCGCCAAATGATTGGCCCGTTATTTTATGGGTCTTTAGCTGGTTAAAATAGTTTCTAAGGGATCAAAAATTGGTCAAAATTAGAAAAAAGTCATAAAACATTTTGTACATTCGTCTTAGTTTATTTTTAATTTTTAATGCGTTTACATGCGTGCCACGTTGGTACAGGGGCAACATCAACTTTAAATGCTACAGCTATGATAGTCATCAAAGAAGCAAGCGCCCACATGTTTGTGCCTTGTGTGGCTGTACATAAAAACGACAACAATAACGAACTTACCTTCAGGTGGGATCTGAAAGAGAGACGCCATGAAGATTGACTGAGCTTTTATACCAAACCTGAGTCACATGTTTACAGGTCATGTGATGGGGGAAAATATAGATAAAAACGGTGTGAGAAATAGAAGAGGGGAAAAGGAAGGAAATGAAGTCAACGGGCATTTTGTTTAACCACTACCAGGAAGCAACTGTTGCAAGAACGAATTTATTTTTTTTTGGGGGGGGGGGGAAATCGGCAACTAAAGTTATTTTAACAACAGTTTCAGTTTCGATTCTAGCTGATGGCATCTAAATAGATTCTTTTTTTTTTTACTTTTGAAATCACGACTCTATAATAATATATACAAAATATGGACAAATTAAAATATCATAATATTTAAGCGTATTTTATGCCCAGGCAAAGCCCCCACCCCCTAGTAAATAAATAAAATAGTCGTCCTTTTGGTTCTGCTCGTCTTGAAGATCAAGGAATTAAAAACAGATTGCATTCTCTTCGAAGTGTTTGCACCCACTTCTTGCAGACGCATCGTCTTTTGAGATCGGAAAGGTGAATGTTTCAGATTTTTAATCTATATATATAAAAGCGAAAATGTGTGTATGTATGTATGTATGTATGTATGTATGTATGTATGTGTGTTTGTATGTATGTATGTGTGTTTGTATGTATGTATGTGTGTATGTGTGTGTGTTTGTATGTCTCGCACAAACTTTCGACACAGGCCACGGATTTTTGCCATTCTAAAGCTTGAACCTCCGGTCGACAAATATCGAAAAATTCATTCCTTCATCTTTAACGGCTCTCTTTTTTTTACATGGAGGGGTGAAGAAAAAATGGTATCTTAATGACAAGATGCCTGTACGCATGCGTCAATACGCACAAAAGACGTTGTACATTGAATTCGTTTTAAATGTCATAAAAACCAACTTACTTTCATCCACGCGTCTATAGCACGATGGTTTAAGTGACAGCATCGTTATCTAAAGATTTCAGGCTCAATCCCAGTTATCATATATACTTTTTTTCTCGATTTTTAAACATTTGATTTAAAACGAGGTTATTTATACCATTTTTTCGCTTTTCATTGTTTTTTTTTTTTTTTTTCCTTTTTTTCGGTTTTTGTTTATCCGATTGTTTTAAAGAAGTTTTACGTCCGTTCGCTGTTTGAATTGTTTTGTTTTTTCCGATTTTTTAAAAAAGTTTAAACGGTTATTAATTCGCTTATTCTTTGCCCCCCCCCCCCTACGTACACAGTTCCAAACACTCGGGCAACGCCGTCCTTTTTTTTTGGGGGGGGGAGGGGGTTTGTTTTTCCGATTTTTTAAAAGAAGTTTTACGTTCGTTGGCTGTTTTTTTTTTGTTTGGGGTTTTCCGACACACACCTTTCCACACACACCTCCAAACACCCGGGCAACGCCGGGTACCCCACTCCCTCCGCTAGTAAATAATAAAAAGAAATATGTCACCAATCATTTCTGGTCTTACGTCGTCCATTGCACACAAACATAAAAGAGGGGCGCACCCCCTTTCACACACAGATATTTAACCCGTCTTATATTTAAGACTAGCCTGGGTGCCCGGCGTTGCCCGGAAGTTTAGGGGTGTGTGTTCAGAAAAAAAAGTGGTAGTAGGAAAGCAGGCTCGCACCCAGGAGAAGGAGGAAAAGAATGTGAAAAAAAAAACTGTGACGTCTTTGCTGTTGCGTTCTTCGCCAAACTGGAAGTGGCGAAGGTTTAAATTAAGGCTAGTTAATTGAAAAGAGGGGGATGACTTTCGAAAATATCGGCGAAAAAAAGCAACCTCCTCTTTCTAGAAAAGTGCCCAGTTGAGGGTGGAGAAATTAATATTTTTACCCAATTTTTCGATATTTGTCGTCCGAAGGGTCGGCCTTTAAAACGATACCGATCTTGTGACAATCTGTTGCCTCTGTCGAAAGTTTTAGGCATACATACATACATACATACATACATACATACATACATATAGACAGACAGGCAGACAGACAGACAGGTGAGATATTTATTATAGAAGATGTGTACAATGAATGATAAGGTGGAGGAGGAAATTGTGGGGAAAAGAGTCGCCATTGTGTCGTAAGAAAAAAACAGAAAAATGATGAGTACGTAGAGGATGAGGAGGAAATGAATAATACAACTGTTATCAAAATATCTCGCATATCGTAAATAAATCCTGTCCATTTTGAAATGTCAGGAGGATTTGGCTTGTTTTGTTCCCGAGAAAAGGTGACAAGTTGTAGTGAATGTATTTGTAACTTAGCAACTGTCCTTTATTTCCTTTTTTTTTTTTTTTTTTTTTTGCGAAATCAGGCTAAAATAAGACCAAAGACAAACAAAAAAGAAAATTCCTTACATTTTGCAAATAAAAGATTGTTTTATGTAAGAAAGGTCTAAGTATTTGCATGTATATTTTTGAAGACATAGGTATTAGAACAGTTAATAGTAATGGATCCATTTTGAAGATACATTCAAGCCGTGTATTTAGCGGTAAACAAGTTATTTGCAAACTGAAGACTGGCAGATTGGCAGACAGAGCCATTTATAGAGAACAACTTCCCTCACTCTCTATTTGCGCCCAAATCTAAACTCAGATTCCACGAACGCAGCTTCTTTCCTAAAACTGCCCGCTTGTGGAACACTGTTCCACTGAACTGCTGACCGACCGACTACAGTAAGGTAGCCTTCAAGTCTAATGTAAACAAGTTCTTGTTGAACAATCTCTTTAAATAATCAAACTGTACCAAACTTACACCATTAACGATTACTACACTATCACCACTACACTATTCATTAATCCTTATCCCCGAATGGCCTTCCGACCTTGGTAAGTAGTGACTCCGTTCTAAAAAAAAGGGGGGGGATGCTTAAATATATGCGAAACTGTCTTTTTAAAAATTCACTGTGTCAAACCAAAGAGAGTGATATTTCATTTTTATTTATTTATTTATTTATTTTTTTTTACGGAAATCACTCCAGACAAGATGTGAATCTAGGATCGACTTTCATTTCAGACCTAAAGCGAAAGTTTTACATCAAATCTGTTGCTAAGATAGCTGGAAAAATAGTTGGATGTTTCTATCGCCCCAGAAAATAATTGACTCCTCATGTAATCATCTACCTGTATAATCATCAGATATGTCCTATGCTAGGGTATAGGTAGTCTCTGTTCCATTTGAGGGTTCTTGATAAAGTACATACTATATTTTGATTGCCCCCCTCCTTTCCTCTTTTCTGCAATTCCTCTCTCACAGCAGACGTGATGTTACAAGTCTCAATCTTTCCTATAAATAGTATCATGGCACGTATTAATCAGAATTCTCTATTTCCTGCCTCCTTTGTTCCAGCTCGTTTGACTCGTTGGTCTAGTGGTCTCCATCATTTTGCAGTTTCAATACTTCATTGTAATACCACTTCCTATTCTAGTAACCGCTTTCTAAAAACTGCAAAACTTGTGGAACTTTCTCCCTACTGACTGTTTTCCTCCTACCTATAGCCTTGCTCTTTTCAAGACTAAGGTCAATAGGCATCTCTTATCTTTTCGATAATCATCTTTCGTTCTTGTTAGTTTCTTACATCAATTGGCTTCACGCCTTGTCTGGAATGATTTCCATAAAAAAAAAAAATTTCAAACCTAAGTGTAACCAAACAAATAAAATGCTATTTCTTATCAACTGAAAAGTTTGAGTAAAAGACACGCATAAGTGAGGAACAGAAAAAGGCAAAGAGACAGAAATGAACGAATACAAAAAATATAAAATAACTACACTTTTTAGCCAGTTAAAAACGACCAAAAGTTATAGCCCGTTGAATGAGTGCTTTACACAAAATTGATGGTTGAATATGGTTGAATTTGTGTTCATTTCTTGTATTAAATATTAATCCTTATTAATCGCTAACTGTGCATCAAACAGATACCATAATACTTAGTTCGCTGCACTTTATCATAAAGGTCCATAAAAATTTTTAGAATGATTAGCAAAGTAATTTTTAAGAAAACATGGAATGAATATACAGACAAGCAGACAGACAAACTAAGAGAAATATAAAAGACAACTATAACTTCTCTCATTGCGTCCCACATTTTTCTCTTGTATTAGACTAGCAGGGTTGCCGGGCGTTGTCTGGGGCAAAGCTTTAACACATTTCTATTAAAACATCTAACTTTTTAACCCTTTCCGTCCCTCTTTCTGTCTTTCTTTTTTTCATCCTCCCCCTATTTACTCTGTCCCTTGCTCCTCTCCCCAGCCAATTCCTCTCTGGATATACATACTCACATACAGCTATGTTTTATATAGATTCATCGAGGGCTGAGTTGGCATAAGGGAAGTGACTATTTCAGAAAAAGATTAGAGTTACTTCCCTTTAGTACATAAAAAAGCTTAAAAATCTAGCCTCCCTAACCCCCATGATGAAAACTGTACTAGTTTAAGATCAAAGAATGAATAATTTTTTTTCTAAATTTTAGATATTATTCATCTAGCACAACGCCTATCAAGAATATACTAACTTTGTGGGTGTTTGTTTTGTAATGCTTACTTTTAGTTTGAAATACACAAAAACAACTGCCTTTTATATTATTACTAGATTATTACATGCACAACTAGCAGAGAAGCCAACAAACGAAAAAAAGGTTCAAAAATTCAAATATATAACAAATAAATGTTACCAAAGGCAAGATAAGTTACTCTTCTACCTACCTAGATAAGTTTTGTTTGTTTTAACATATTTTAAAGCTTTTATTCAATTAAAAAAAGAACTAGTGTCTGGTTCGTAAGTTAAACCAATGACCGACTACGAACGTGTTATTTTCGGAGAGTCAATAATGACTGAAAACTAGAAAAATAAAAAAAATACTGATAGAAATCCACACAATTATTGTCACGATGACACTTAACGGGAATTTTATCATGACCTCTAATGAAGGTTATCCCATTGCACAACAAGAAGGAAAAAATCCCGAAAAAATACTACGATAAACAATCTTTTTTTTTGTGCAATGGGATAACCTTCATTGGAGGTAATGATAAAATTCCCATTACTCTGCCAAATTAGTCCCTCTGGCGGTTCTCAAAGAACTCCATTAATATTGTAAAGGATAGTAAGGGGTAAGAATATAGGTGTAGCCAGGGCTTACTGCGTGCCAAAGAACTTAAATAAAACACGTCAACACTTAATCTTTTTAAAAGAGGATGTATGTAAATTACCTCCCTTGCGCCAATTACTTAAATGTTCTCATTCGAGAAAATTTCAATCCTCTTGGTTCTGTAATCCAAGAAAATAATTCAAATCTTCTGTGGTGTAATGTATTTCTATAGAAGATTTCTTGGTTCCTTTTCACGTGAATTCTAACGCCTCACTGGAGTCAGTATCCTTTTTTTACAAGACCAATTCTAGGCCTTAAAATAATTCTTTCTTCCTTGGTGAAGAGGTCGCTGTAATTTCATTTACAGCTCTGATTTTTTAAACAGTTTTTTCTGACTAATTCTGTGTCGTCTTCCTTGATGAATTCCGATTGAAAAACAAAGAAACCAAACCACTGGTTTCTCTTGTTTAAACTTGCGATTTTTAACGTCTTTTCTCTTGACGCGGGATAGCGAGCCGACTTCTTTCTCGTGTTCAAAACTTCCCACAAAATGGCGCACACATCTCCTTTTATCAATCGAAAGACACGCATTCAACACATGATATAACAACCAGTAGCAGCACAAGATACACCAAGAAAAGGGGGGGGGGGTAAAGAAGGGGAGGGAGAGAGAAGGAAAGACAGAAGGTGGAAAAGAAAATTTCTACATTCTTACGGCAAAGTGGGAGATGACCAGACATATTAAAGTAGTTAAAGGGGATGGAGGAGTGTTGGTTAGTTTTGTTTAGTGCTATCCGGGGAGTTTGTTAGGAGAAATGATTCTACATCGTCTAAGTTAGTTCTAAGTCCACGGATACTTGTGAATGCAAGCCTAAAGAGAGGAGGCAAATTGGTTTTGTTTGAATTTGCATCTGGTTTTATCGTAGTTTTGTTTGTGCTGTCATTTTATTTAATAGTTTCCATTTTAAGGTAAGAGGTGTTGGACAAAGTTGATATGCATAATACAAAACACACAACACAAGTAGACTATCAACCAAATCTTCATCCACAGGATGTGAAACCTCAATGAAGATGGAGGCAGAGTCCCTTTCCATGTGCGATATAACACTACAATCATCCTAATATTACACAACTAATGATAGAGCAGCCACTTTGAGCACTACAAAAGAGTTAGGGCTTCTGTAGTGTCAGTTAAGATTAAACAGGCAGACAAACTATCAAATCAGTACCCTCAAACCTGTTAGACAAGAGCGGCCCAGTTTAATTGTGTAGCAATCAAGCTTCAGGGGATAGGAATGAGGCACCGTCTTAGTCAGAAAACAATGTTAGGTCCCTGTGATCTTACCTCTGCACTTGGCAAATAGGCGAAGAAAGAGTATTAGAGTTGGGAGATGGGTAGAGTGTATCTATTTCTTAAACAGTTTAAGTTTTTGAACTGGTAATTTGTTTGAGTTATTAACTCTACGAATGTTGTTGAGCAGGAACAAGAAAGCCTCCTTGCTTCGTTTGTTTGATACCAAAGCCTACGAGGTCAGTAGCAAAGGTTTAACTTCAGTTTTCCTTCTAAATGGATGACCTGAAGAGATCCGCACCTGGGTTCAAAACCAGGTATTTCTGTGCCTGTACATGGGTAGTTAAGATTAACTGAGTTAGTACTAAGGATATACAAGTTACAAGTTAATACTAAGGATATATATTTAAAAAATAGATAATTGGAGTGCCATTAGCTATAATTGAAACCGAAACCAAAACTTATGAGGAATTCTTGGTAAAATTATTTATAAAAAAAATATATAACTTAAGTGCCATCAGCTATAATCGAAATTGAAAACAAAATTACAAAGAATTCTTAGTAAAATTATTTATAAAAAATTAAATGAATTGAGTGCTATCAGCTATAATCGAAACTGAAACCAAAACCTATGAGGTCAGTAGCAAAGGTTTAACTTCAGTTTTCCTTTTTAACAGATGACCTGAAGAGATCAACAGATCCATTAGCACTGAGAGGGGTAGCTCCGCACCTGGATTCAAAACCAGGTATTTCTATGCCTGTACATGGGCAGTTAGGATTAATTGAGTTAGTACTAAGGATATACATCTATTGAACAGTTACCCTCCTCAAAAGAATTTAAATAGAATTTATTATGCTTCTCCTGCTGTTGTAAGTGGAAAAGAAGGGGTTAAAATATAAAGCATGGGATGAAAACATTAAATTTATAATTATTGATTTAAAGAAGGAATGAAATATGGTTAAAAAAAATTCAAGTATATTAGCGAGACCTATGGAAATTCCACAGGGGACTGATTCATAAGTAATAATATTGATGTTGACATTCTGTAGATATTCAGTGCAAATGGAGATGCTCTGATATTATTGTAGCTATTTTGTTAGGTTCCTGTCAACAATTCAATTTAATGTTCCTATTTACTATGCCTCCCCATGGGACAGAGTTAGACACCAGGGTCGTTTTTTAACGTGGAGAAAAGGTATAAAAATAAAAAAATTGTCTCAGTCGTGAAGGACTGATACTCCACCGAAAGAGAACAAGAAATGGAAGTGCAGCATCTGAAGAACAGATACTACACTTTGATCTTTATATATAGTAAAATCTCCAAAAGACAAAACAAATTTAGGCACAAGGCCCTATAAGATCTGGGGAGGGGAGTGTTGCAGGGTCTTTGTAACTAAAGTAAAAATGGCGTCTGTGGCGACTTTACTCTTGACTGGCAACATTTACCACAATACCTCATTCACTCTGTGGACTCTAAACTAACTAATGAAAACCCCAGCGTTTTTGCAAAAAGGATATATATACAATTTCTGTGTGTGTGTGTGTGTGTGTGTGTGTGTGTGTGTGTGTGTGTGTGTGTGTGTGTGTGTGTGTGTGTGTGCATTTTTTTTTTTTTTTAAATAAAATGTGTGTGTGTGTGAAAAAAGTTCAATTCACTGGAAAATAAAAAGTTCTTGAATTTAGAAGAAAACCAGTTCGTGTTGGGGAGTGGGAAATCTAGAAAAAAAATATACAAAAAATAAAATTTCCTAGTGCATTGTTAGTAAGGTCCCTCCCTGAGCTAATCTAAGTAGTTAGATCGCCTACTGTTTTCCAGGGCACCGAAAACAAGCGGGGAGATCCCTAATGGGGATTGAGAAGAATTCTTATTGGGTGTAGGGAGTAAAATAAATAGATTGTTAAAAACAAAAAAAGGGGAATATATTAGGCGGCGACCTTCGAGTAACACAAATTCAAACTTGGCGCCCGGCCCTGTCGGTGGGGCATTAGAATACGCCGACTGCCCCCCTGCAGAGAGTAAAAGTCCCTCAATGGGGGTCCTGGATATGACCTTAAACTATATCCAGTGGTGAGGCCCCAGCTTGTGGGCTTTGGGGAGTGTGGAGCCACCCTTTGATTACCATTGCTCCCAGGTCCACTCTGACCCGGAGTGGTAGTACCTGTTAGGGTCTCAACAATGGGTTGAATAGAAACCGACATGAAAACAACAAATATATTCTATTAAAAAAATATTTTCTTCCAAATCTTTGGATTCGGCATTAAATAACCCGAAAAGGGTTGATATGCCGTAAAACAACCAACCAACAAACTTGGTGCCTCGTCGGATGCACAAGCTAGCGTCATGCACCCACCTCTTGTCAAAGGCCACTCGAGGCAACCTCTTCCAATCGCATCTGATCTTTACTTTAAGCAGATGTTTAAAGTAGACGATCAGATCCCGATCTGGAACAGATATCCCTTCGCGGACTCGCTTGAGGCGTGTGATCCATATGACCATCCTCGCTACTGCTAGTATCGCTAGAAAAACCATTCTTTTCTCCCTAGGCAGCGGCGGATCAATGTTCTCCACAAAATATGATTCGTCGAGTTCAAGCCAGCGCTTGGCATCGATGCGAGCCGTTACCTCGTTGATGTACCCTAGGAGGGTCTTGAGTCTGCTGCAGCGGAAAAAGGCATGACTGGCTGTTTCTCTCATGTCTTCGTCGCAGCGCAGGCAGTAGACCCGGGTTTCTTCATTGTAAAGGTTGAGTTCCTCAAGGAGGGGCAGTGCATTCCGGACAAGTCGCCAGGTAAGGGAAAATTCCGAATTTGTAAGAAAGTCCCGTCCCGGCGCCCAACTCCACTGGGAGCAGACCTCCTCTAACGACATCCCCGTCCGTTTCACTAGCGGTTCCTTTTTGCTACGCCCCACTAGCTCCCGATAAAGCCTGTTCCTAGACTGTTCGAGGACACTGGTCCTCTGCAACGTTCTAAGTGCGGACCGGAATTCGGCGTAGAATGTTTGTTCCCCCCTCGGTCTCCGCCATGCTTCGACCGTGGGGTCAGGTGTGAGATTGGAAAACGAGCTTTCAACCACAGTGACCCATGGAACGTCTACGTACAACGAACGGCTCAGGAAAGCCAACCTCTCTGCGTGCTTGTGACACAGGAGATCGACACTTTGATCTTGACCAAAAGGCCAAGTTCCTGATATTATTGTAACTATTTTGTTAAAACTGCAAAAGTATTTACCCAAGCTAGCAGGGACGCCTGGCATAACCAGGTCGTAAAATATGCTTAAATATATTTTAAATCTTACAAATTTCATATATATTATTACAAGGTAAATGTTCTATCAATTTTTATATATTATGAAGTTGCAATTTCAAAAATAAAAAAATATCTATATGACCTGGGTTCATCAGCTTGAATTGAAACTAAAACCAAAACATATGAATATATATATATATATATATATATATATATATATATATATATATATAAATTTAGTTCCTTCAGCTATAATCGAAACCGAAACCAAAACTTATGAAGAATTCTTGATAAAATTATTTTTTAAAAAATAGATTATTGGAGTGCCATTAGCTACAATCAAAACTGAAACCAAAACTTATGAGGAATTCTTGGTAAAATTATTTATAAAAAATTAAATGATTTGGGTGCCATCAGCATTAATTGAAACCGAAACCAAAACTTATAAAAAATTTTTGGTAAAATTATTTATTACCAGAAATGGAAGTCAACAACAATTAAACGATCCCGGATGTAAGCGTGACACAGGAAATAAATAAGACACACGCTATCGTATTAATATATAGATGAGTAGAATAAGAATAGGATAAAGTATGATTCAAAATGATATTAGGATATAGATTTAGTTTTCATTCACAAAATACATGCAATAAAACTGAAGAGTGTTGCAAACATTTTTTATATAACTGAGGGTATGATTGAAGAAAATTGGAAGGTTCTACTTATAGACACTGGCGATAGGAACTGACCAATTAAATGGATCCACATTCTGCTAGCAACCAATAAGAAACCGGAATTGCCCCATAAAAATATTGGATTGTTTAGAATTTCTGCGCATAATTTTTCATCTTTTACACAAGAAAGATTTTTACTCTTTGCCCGATAAATTTTAACGTCCAGGGATTATATAGATCAGCTACCAACTAAAATTCTTTTTGTTTGGAGAACTTGTACAGATCAGCTACCCACTGAAAACCCTTTTTCATCTCCAGGACATGCACAGATCAGCTACCCACCAAAAACCTTTTTCCATCTCCAACACTTGCACAGATCAGCTACACATCGGAAACTTTTCTGAAATTAAACATGGCTTTCAATTCAAAAAATAGAAACTCAATAAAATAAATTCTCTTATTTGCAGATGTTTTCTCCATTTTAAACACCGGAAGTGTGTGTAAGGATTAGGATTAAGAATTCTAAAGGTCCTTAGGATAAAGTGTTGGTAGTGTTGGTAGGGTTAAGAATTGTATTTAACTCCAGAGATATCCAATGTTTGTGGATTTGGAATAACTTAATACCATGGTTTCACTCTCTTGGGACTTTTACAAGGTTGAGAGGGGGATATGCCCTACATCTTGTCAGCCATCCGTCAGGTTGCACAGCATCTCTTTTGTGGGGGAGGGGGGACAGAAGACATACAGTTTCTGTTATCTTCTTTTTTTATGTGACCCAGGAAGACTTAATATGTAAAACATATTTTCTTTTCTCGCAGATGAAAAGAGTTATACAGAAAAGGGCTCATTTCTTGAGAATTAAAAATCTGTTACAGTATATATATACACACACACACACACACACACACACACACATATATATATATATAGGTTAATTGAATCCTTACTACATTTATATAAAAGTGCTCATCTTTTGGAAATTAAAATATCTGTTGCATTACACACACACACACACACACACACACACACACACACACACACACATATACATATATATACATAATTATTTTTTACTATAATAATTAAATACATACAGACACTAGTGTTCCATCCTTTCAGGAATCTTCAATGCAGGGTCTCACGATTAACACTAGTCGATAGATTCAAACTCAGCAAAACGAGCCATCTCTGGCTCGATTAGCAAAGACCTTATCCATTCGGCTACCATTAACCGTGTGAAATAACGTTGAATTTAAACATTTTAATTTTTTTAATGTTCTTTACGTCAGTCACAGTGTGATCTAATCGTTATACGATGATCTATGCATAAGAGCTAAATTGACCGACTTAATTCAACTGAAAGTGCTCAACGATAAGAAACGAGTTTCTTAAAGGGGCTGTCATAATTATTTTTTACTATAATAATTAAGTACCTACAGACACTAGTGTTTCATCCTTTCAGGAATCTTCAGCGCAGGGTGTCACGATTAACACCAGTATATGTTCTTTTCTTTTACCACCTTAAGTATTAACTCAGTCAATTACAATTGTTTCTGCAGACAGAGGATTCACTGTCTGCTTCGTCATATGGCAAGAGTCAAAATAAGAAGAGTGGAAAATATGATTTTTTGGGGTCACGTGTAGATATTAAGAAAACAAGAGAAATATAGATTCAGATTCAGCAAAGGCAACTGATCTAGTTAGCCTTTTTATTCTCTACAACAAAAATAATAAATAACAAAAATATAGGACTTTATAGAGATGATGGCTTTCTAATGTGAGAGAACTAAGAAGGCTTTAATTAGGGAAATGAAAAGAATTAACCTAAAAATTGACATCAAATCTAATATTAAAACTGTAAACTTCCTTGATGTTACTTTTAACCTCGCAAATGATACATATGAACCTTATGCTAAGAATAGTAGCAATCTCTTAAATATACACCTATTATCTAATCATTCAAAACATATTCCCAAATCCATTGAAAAAAGAATTAGCACTAACTCATCGAAACTAGAAATCTTTAATAAACACAAACTCTTTTATGAGGCAGCCCTAAAAGAAAGTGGATACACTAATACCACCATCAACTAACAAGGGCAGTAAAAAACACAGATTTAGAAAAATTATTTGGTTTAATCCCCCTTTTAATATAATAATTAAAAGTAAACTGGGAAAATAATTCTTCAAATTAATTAACATCCACTTCCCCCAAATAGCATCTCACACAAAACCTTTAATAAAAAATATCATAAAACCCAGTTACAATTGCAGTGACAACCTAGAAAGAATAATTAAAGAAAACATAATAATAGAATACTTAACAACAACAACAATAATAATCACAATAATAACAATAACACAAAAACTGTAATTGCGTAAATTAATCAAGATATCCACTTAAACAATAATGCTTACAGATAGTAGTCTCCAAAGCAATAAAACTCTATTGATCAAAAATACTACATTGGACTTGCTGGAACCTCATTTAAAGACCGCTTTAGAGTTTATAAATGCTCCTTTAATAACCCCAAACACCTCAACAAAACCTCACTAACTACTCACTATCGATTCCTGATTCAAAATGACCTTACACCTGCTATTAACTGGAAGATTCTTAAAAATCTAGTATCTGTAAATCTTTAAACTCCCCCTGTTTCCTTTGTCTATACAAAAAAATTTTATTATTAATTTCAAAAATAGAGATAAATTATTAAACATGAGAAGTGAAAAATTAATTATTAGTAGACACTAAAAATCCCACCTCCTCAGCAACTTTACATCCTACTAAAGTTTATCTAATATAACTCAGTACAGTATATAATAAAAAGATATTATTAATAACACCATAAGATGGAGGGCAAATACCTTAACCAGGGGCCAGAAAAACATCGTCTTCCATGTTGAAACCTGAAAAAAAACGTATCCTAGGGCCACCGTATGCCGAGGTTCTACTGTAATTGAACAGTTTGACACTATTACCCTACCCATTTTAGCTTATTACTACAAAAAGAAACTTAAAACCATTAACCATTCTATCATAAATTGCTCCTCATCTTTTATATTGCTCTATATCTAATTATTTATATTGTATTATAACTAAATACCCCTACTTCTAATCATTTTGTCGTGTTATTTATTGTTATCTTAACCTTTTGATTTTTTCCTTTAATCTTACCCTTATTATTAACTGAGAAATTCCTATAAAATTTAGTACCTGTTACTGTAGCACTATTTTTCGTGACACTATTTCTAACACGCTCTACAGCATGGCCGAGTGGTAATTTGGCCATGAGCGTAGAGAAACAAAGAAATCCCTTCCCATAATTCCCTTGATATCTTTCTGTCTTTTTCCTTCATGACCACTATGAAGTAAGATGCATATTCTGTCTCTCCGTAAATAGGGGGGGGGGACACCCCCTCCCTCAATACTAGTTAGGTTAGTTAGCTTTGAAAAGCCTATTGTCCAGTTTTTAATTGTAAAAGTTTTTTTGATATGTATTTTATAAAATAGTTAGTTATGCTTTATATATATATTACAATTGTGTCGTGTGTCGTTCTTCTTGTGTCTGCCATAAATGCCTTCATTGAAACAACAAAGCGGTCCAGGAAAATGATGAAAGAAAATTCCAGTCAGGACGCCACCAAGGGTGAAGAGGTCAATACGTTTCCTGGGAGAAGAAGGAGCCACACAGCACATCCAACATCTCAGGTATGTTTTTCTTCTTATAAACCCTAACCCGACGGCCATCTTCACCTCAGCAATTTCACACTCTTCAAAAGTTCATCTAATATAACTCCCTTAATCTACTAATTATACACTTTAACATTATTACCTTACCCATTTTAGCTTATGACTTAGAAACAATTATAACCATTAACCTACCAGTCATTATCAGCATTCTTTCTTTAGTCTTTGTCTGTATACTTCTAAGCCCATTGATTTTTTAACATCCCCCCCCTTCACATCAAATACTTACCCAACAGAATTCTTTTTTAATTTTGAAACCCGATAATTTTCCTAATTATTAAGCCTCTATTTTTCTAACTATTTTTAATCTTTACTTAAATCATGCAATTGTCGCAAACTCACTGAAAACTCTTTTCATCTCCAGGGCTTGTACAGATCAGCTACACATTGGAAACTCTTCTGAAATTAAACATGGCTTTCAATTCAGAAAAAATAGAAACTCTATAAAATAAATTCTCTTATTTGCAGATGTTTTCTCCATTTTAAAAACCGGGTGTGTGTGTAAGGATTAGGATTAAGAATTCTAAAGATTCTTATGATAAGGTGGTGGCAGTGGTGGTAGTGTTGGTAGGGTTAAGAATTATATTTAACTGCAGAGATATCCAATGTTTGTGCATTTTGAATAACTTAATAGCATGGCTTTACTCTCTTGGGACTTTTACAAGGTTGAGAGGGGGATATGCCCTACATCTTGTCAGCCATCCATCAGGTTGCACAGCATCTTTTTGGAGGGGAGGGGGGACAGAAAACATACAGTTTTTGTTATCTTCTTTTTTATGTGATCCAGGAAGACTTAATATGTAAAACATATTTTCTTTTCTTTCAGATGGAAAGATTTATACAGAAAAGGGCTCATTTCTTGAAAATTAAAAATCTGTTACAGTATATATATATATATATATATATATATATATATATATATATACACACACTGTAACAGATTTTTAATTGGTGGGGGGGGGGGGGTTAAAGGTTAAGATTAAGAATTCTAAAGGTTCCTATGGTATGGGAATGGCAGTGTTGGTAGTGATGGTAAATTGTATTTAACTGCAGAGATATCCAATGTTTGTCCATTTGGAATAACTTAATACCATGGCTTCACTCTCTTGGGACTTTTACAAGGTTGAGAGGGGGATATGCCCTACATCTTGTCAACCTTGCTTCAGGTTGCACAGCATGTTTTTTTGGGGGGTGAGGGACAGAACACATACAGTTTCTGTTATTTCCTTTTTTATGTGATCCAGGAAGACTTAATATGTAAAACATATTTTCTTTTCTTTCAGATGGAAAGATTCACACAGAAATTAAAATATCGGTGCAATATATATATATATATATATATATATATATATATATGTATATATATATACACACACACACACACACATATATATATATTATACACACACACACACACATATATATATATACACACACACACACACACACACACACATATATATACACACATATATATATATGTATGTTATGTGAATCCTTACTGCATTTATATAAAAGTGCTCAATCTATTTATATCTATATATAAAATGCTAAATCTATTTATCTTATTAAAGGGCTCATTTCTTGGAAATTAAAATATGTGTTGCATTATATAGATTCCAGGTAGGGACACATCCAAAAATGAAGAATAATTGAATTTTAACAAATGTCGTTGATAGTGCTCAATCAAGGAGAGCAAATTATATTTTTTTATTATTCTTTATGTAAATACAGTCATATTTTGCTACGATGTGCAGATCGTTTTCTTTTCTCACAGATGGAAAGATTTATACAGAAAGGGGCTCATTTCTTGGAAATTAAAATATCTATTGTAGCATCTCTCTCTCTCGCTCTAGCTCTCTCTCTCTCTCTCTCTATATATATATATATATATATATATATATATATATATATACATATTCACGCATGCGCATTCGTGAAACAGTTGACAAACAGATAAAAATCCAATGATCTCCACATACTAATTTTTCAATTTTAGCCCTCTAGCTGCCAGATGAAAACCAATTAAGAAGTTTTCCACATGTCTGAATACGCTATATACCAAATTTCAAATCTGTAGATGAAAAATTTGTTGAGTATTACCTAAAAGTGCTCAATCTATCTATATCTATATATAATGTGCTAAATCCATTTATATATCTATATAAAGTGCTCATTCCTTAAATATGTATATTACCTCCCCTTATTAACCTTTCCAAAAACAAATGGCTGCCACAGTGCCACAATAAGTTAAAAAGCATAAGATTTGATTTTTTTAAAATAAAAACAATACTTGATCAATTTTTATGATTTTTGGAATATACCATCTTTATTCCGTTATAAGTAGATACACAATGAAGGCTTTTCTGTATTTATGTTTATCGCTACGAGTGCAATTCTGTATAAGCACCCACATTTTTCTATATAACTCTGTGAAGCGGCTGTTAGTGGTCATGTTTTTTTCCTTAGCCGTCGCTTGTAAACATTAAAATATTTGATTGGATTTAAGAATAACAAAAAAAAAAAAAAAAAAAAACCCAGAAAATCGAATTTTAAAATTTTCTTTTTCACATGTGTTTTGTAAATATGTCATTCAAACCTGTCTTTTTCAACTTGATACAGACAACAAAGGATCACGTTTATTCTTTGTGTTGTTACACGCCGCACAGACTGCTGCTTATGAGATGAGTAATTAATTCATTAAAGGTGTAGAAAGTGTAAGGAATTATATACTAAATCAATTTTATACAGGTTTAAAGGAGGGGGGGAGACAGAACATGCAAGTCTTTGGGTTGGAATAACAAGCAATTAACACAACTATCGATTCTTCACATTAATATGATGGTTTCCTACGGGAAGAATATCATCTGGAACCTAGTTTAGTTTGGTATAAAGGCTGGAAGCTAAGTCAATAGCCGAGAAATAATATTAGCCCTCTCCTCTCTCGCAAATGTGTATGTATATACAGATATATAAATGTGTATAAATACGTGTGTGTGTGTGTATATCTATATATATTCATACATACACATGCAAATGTATATATATATATATATATATATATATATATATATATATATATACACATTTGAATGTGTATGTATGATTATATATATATATATATATATATATATATATATATACATGTGTATAAATATGTGTATATATATACACTTATACATACACGCGCAAATGTGTATATACATATATATAAACGTGTATAAGTATAAATATGTGCATATATATATATATATATATATATATACTCATACATGCAAACGCAAATATATATATATATATATATATATATATATAAATATATATATATATATATATATAAATATATATATATATATAAATATATATATATATATAAATATATATATATATATATATATATATATATATATATATATATACACACACACATTTATATATATATATGGTTGGTGCAAAAATAATGTCGGTTTTGACGTTCAACTATGCATATAGAAAAACGACATTATTTTTGCACCACACTAATATATATATATATAATATAATTAGTGGCTTGGCAAGGCCACAGGAGAGACAACCAAGCGAAAAAAATAAAAACCTAAACGAAATTCATCCCATAGCAGCAAAACTAAAGTTAGTCTACCAGGACACTATATATACAAATGTAGCCAAATTTGGGCTTATTTAATTGGTTTGAAAATATAGGTTCTTTTTTTTTACCAATTGTCATGAAATTTTAACCATAGAATAGTATTATAATCTTCAAAAAGCCTGCAAATTTTCATGTAGTTTTGTTCATAGAACCAAAGACATGCGCATTTCAATATTCAATTTGGCTATGAGTACCACCTTTTTTAATCAATTTTATAAGTTCAAAATCTCAACGACTACTGATCAGAATTTAACAAATGAAGGCTCGTTGGAGAGCTAATGACTTGAATTATGTAGTGGACTATGTAATATTTATCATTAACCCTGCATATTAACGGGCTCATTCATCATCCAGAGCCTAGTTTTGGCACTTTTTACAGCCATAAAATGTTTCAATCATAGTCATTTGTTTTCCTAGTTTTGCATATGAATTAAAAAATATCAATATTTCCCCAAAACTTCTGGCCTTGATGGAGGTGAGATTAAAACTTGCTGCTATGATTTCAACTGATCTGAAATAAAAGCAAGGGGAGACTTGATTCCAAATATGGTTTTCATACATGAAGTAAATTTCACAGTGTATAAGGTTGATACTGAAGATATTCATAATCGTACCCTATTTCCAAAAGAGGGAAGAAGTATTTTGAATCAAGTCTCTCCTTGATGTTATTTCAGATCATTTGTAACCATAGCAGCAAGTTTTAGTTTCCCCTCCATCAAGGCCAGAGTTTTTGGGGAAATATATATATATGTGTGTGTGTATGTGTGTGTGTGTGTGTGTGTGTGCGTGTATGTGAATACATGTGTGCAAACCTATGCTCCTATAAATTCGTTTTTCTTTTGTGTGCACTGATATTCATATTAAAAAAAACCTTTTCTATTTATTTAATGTATTTATTTGCTTCCCCACCAAAGCAAATTAGGCACAAGGCCGTTTTTAATGTGGGGTAAAAACCAGCTCCCCTAAAAGTAGGAAAAAAGGGGACACTCAGTTTACAAAAAATAATAATTGTCCCAGTATAGAGGGTTTCCCCTCCATTGACAAATTACCTTAAGTACAGCATCTGCAGAACAGATACTACACTTTGATCCCGGCCCAAAGACCAAGAACAACAAAAAAAAGGCAAGGTATTAATTTGCTCCCCCACCGAGCAAATTAGGCACAGGGCCGAATTTTAATGTGAGGAGTGAAAGGGGAAATGGGGACCAAGTCCCCGGGGAGTAGGGGAGCTTGATAGTGACAATTGGTATGAAGGGTTGCCCCTACATTGACCAACGTGTTATATGTGGGGGTGCCCCCACATATGGTCTTTGCTTGCAGTATCTGCCGGAACGGATACTACACTTTGATCCCGGCCCGAAGGCCAAGAACAACAGAAAAAAGGCAAGGTATTTATTTGCTCCCCCGCCAAGCAAATTAGGCACAAGGCCGATTTTTAATGTGAGGAGTGAAGGGGAAATGGGTACTAACTCCCCGGGGAGTAGGTTGGTTGGTTGTTTTTGTTTTATGGCATATCAACCTTTTTCAGGTGATTTAATGCCGAATCTAGTTATTTTGAGGAACGATTTTTAATGGAGTATATTTGTTTTTTAAGTCGGATTCTATTTAACCCATAGTTGGGATCCTAACAGGTACTACCACTCCGGGTCAGAGTGGACCTGGGAGAAATGGCAATTAAAGGGTGGCTCCATACTCCCCAAGGCCTGCAAAGTGGGGCCTCACCATCGGATATAATTTTAGGTCATATCCAGGACCCTGGGGAGTAAGGGAGCTGGATAGTGACAATTGGTATGAAGGGTTGCCCCTACATTGACCAAGGTCTTATATGTGGGGTTGCCCCTGCATATGGTCTTTGCTTCCAGTATCTGCCGGAACAGATACTAAACTTTGATCCCAGCCTGAAGGCCAAGAACAACAGAAAAAAGGAAAGCCTCTTTTCTTGTATTTATTTGCTTCCCCACCAAAGCAAATTAGGCACAAGGCCGTTTTTAATGTGGGGTAAAAACCAGCTCTCCTAAAAGTAGGCAAAAAGGGGGCACTCTGGTTACCAAAAATAATAATTGTCCCAGTATAGAGGGTCTCCCCTCCATTGACTGGTACAAATTATCTTAAGTGCAGCATCCGCAGAACAGACACCACACCCGATCCCTGCCCGAAGGCCAAGAACAACAGAAAAAAGGCAAGCCTCTTTTCTTTTTATTTAATAAGAAAATACAATATATGGATCGTTCAATTGCATTCATCTGCAAAAGATCTAGCTAATTTGCATATTCTTTTAAACATTCATTTTAATTAATTCCCTATTAGTTTTTTTTGGTTTTCTTATGGGAGGATCATCTTTAGTTAACTATTACGTGTAATTATATTCATGCAGATATTCTACATGATTTATACTTGTATAATATTTGCGTAAAAAGTTCATAGAAAACACAAAATTGTTTCCATATATATTTATGTGTACGTATATATTTTTGTTTAATCTATCTATCTATCTATCTATATATCTATAAAAGTGAACATGTCTGTGTGTCTGTGTACATTTCCCTATGCAATAAGTCTGTCAATTTTAAGTCTACAGACTCGAAATATACAGGGTACGGAGATTTGGGAAAATTTTTGGGATCGGTTTTCTGCCAGAAATTTGGCTGGTAAGGGGTCAAAGTTCAACGATTTGACCTTTAAGAACTCTACCAAGCTTCTCCGACAATTTTGGGTCTAAACACTTGAAATTTTAGATATAGGTGCCTTGAATATGGATCTAACTTAATAACGTGAATTGAGCCCAAAACAATAAATGCTAAGGTATCATAATAGGGGTCAAAGTAAAAAAAAATGATCGTTTTTTTTTTTTTTTTTTTTTTTTTTGCTCAGCATACACCTCCAAACACCCGGGCAGCGCCAGGCACCCATGCTAGTTATATATATATATATATATATATATATAGTGTGTGTGTGTGTTAAATATATATATGTGTGTTTGCAAATTTATATATATTAGGGAGTGTATTTGGTAAAAAAACAGGGTATAGTGCTCAATACGTTAATTGAGCTAAATATGGTTTTTATTATTTCAACCTTGGGGATTTTTGCTTCAATCATTACAAGAGTTGAAGCAATGGAAATAGAGGGGGAAACAGGAATGAGAGGAAAGAAAAGGAAAAGAAAAGGAATGGGGGGAGAAATATAGATTATATTTACAGTTTAAATTGAAATTAAAGGAAATTAGAAGGAAAGAAATTAAAATGAATTAAATGTCCTATCAACTTCTTTTCTTTTGTTTGTTTGTTTTTTGATACTTTTCGTTTTTTGATACTCATATGTAATTAAAAAAAATCTTTTTCTTCTAATTTATTTTGGCTTAGATCGTCTGACGAGATCAGCAGGATAATTTTATTGTCCTGTCGATTGAAACAACTTGTAATGATTTAAGAAAAAATCCCCGAGGTTGAAATAATAAAAACAATTTGGTTCCACAGAAACGATCACCATCAGCACGTTTATTTTATTTTCTGACATGTTTTGAACAGCTTTAATAAATTGACTTCCAGAGTAACTTATCTTTGGCCAGATATTTATCCCTGTTTCCCTCAGATTAATTTTTATTACTCCTTCCCATGTTTTCCATAACGTTCTTCTGTAAACTGAACCTCAACTATTGTACATTTACTAAGTTTTGAACTCTTATTCATTTTCAATGTGGCCATACCATCGGAGTCTCCTTTTTTGCCCACATTTCACTTTACTGTTCAGATTGATGCCATCAGAACTAAGCCGGTCTTTAAGATTCGCATTTCACCTGAACATGGAGACACAATGGATCAAAAAATTGCAAGGGGAAGGAATGGTGTAAAAAGTTATCGACTCACTTTTATTTAGATTAACGACGAGGGTTCAGTAGGTTTCGGCTAGGTTGATCCGGCATGCCCGAAATTAAAAAGAAAGTAATTTAAACAACTTTTATTTTTGCTTATGCAGAATAAATGCATGAAATAATACGTTTTCATTTTAAATTAAAACAAAAATTAATTAAAAATTAAAGTTGTTTAAAAGTTGTTGAAATTATTCGTCATCCTAAATTCTAAAAAAAAAATTTTTCAAATAAAATTTCAACAACTTTAAAACTATTTATTTTTCATGTTTTTTTTTTTTTTCTAGCATTTATTCTACATAGGTAAAAATAAAATTTGTTTTAATTATTTTCCTTTCAATTTCCTTCAATTATAGAAATATTAATAACAGTTCCTATTTACTATGCCTCCACACGGGACAGAGTTAGACACCAGGGTCGTTTTTTAATGTGGAGAAAAGCAACAAAAATAAAAATTGTCTCAGTCGTGAAGGATTTCTCCTCCACTAACAGAGAACAAGAAATTGATCTGAAGAACAGATACTACACTTTGATCTTGTTTATATATTTTATTGAGAAAGAAAAAATTGAACATAAAAAACGTACAAAAAATTCAATTCAACAAAATTAGGCACAAGGCCCTACAAGAAATTGGGAGGGGGAGGGTACAGGGTCTTTTTGACTATGTAACAGATGAGACTTTGAAGTCTTACTCTTGACTGGCAACATTTACCAAAATACCTCAATCACTCTGTGGATCCTAATCTAACTAATAACCCCAGCGTTCAATGTAAAATTTAACTATGTACAATTTGTATATTCATTTCTGTATGTTGTGTGTGCATTTTTTTTTTTTTTTGTGCGTGTGTATGTGTGAGAAAATAAAGTTCGATTTCATTAGAAAGAGTTCTTGAATTAATTGGCATAAAATGTTCGTGGAGTGGGAAAAAACTAATGAAAATGTTCATTTCAAAAATAAGGAAAAAACTACTAATGTGTTGTTAGTAAGACCCCCCTGTACTATTCTATGTGGCTAGATCCCCCACTGTTTTCCGGGGAACCGAAAACAAGCAGAGCATCCCTAATGGGGTTTGGGGAAGTCGCCTTAATGGAGGTGGGAGAAAATAAAGCAACGGATGGAGGGGGTAGGAAGGTGACCTCTGAGTAGGGGGATGACCGGGGGCATCAGAAAATAAAGAAGAGGAGCAGGGGGGTTGGGCAGACTCAGAGGTTCTCTAATACCAAAAAATAAAATCAGGAACAGGATCTCATTTGTACCACCAGTCAAGAGTTACTTTACTGAACTTATAATGCTAACCTAGGCGGGATGGGTTCCGTAGGACCCAGCACCGCCCATGCCATGCCTAAGGAGGGAACACGTATTGAAACTTGGCTCCTCGACGGATGCACAAACTAGTGCTGTGCACCCACCTCTTGTCAAATTCCACTCTAGGCAACCTCCTCCAATCGCATCTGATCTTTACTTAAAGCAAGTGTTTAAAGTAAACGATCAGATCCCGATCAGGAACAGATGTCCCTTTGTGGACCAACTTGAGGCGCGTGATCCAAATGGTCATGCGCGCTACTGCTAGGATCGCCAGGAAAACCAAACTTTCCTCCCTGGGGAACGGCGGCTCCATGTTGTACACAAAAGTTCCTACGTCGAGATCGAGCAGACACTCGGCATCGATGCGAGCTGTTACCCCCTCGACGTACTTTAATAGGGGCTGTATCCGGCTGCAACTAAAAAACGCGTGCTCGATTGTTTCGGGCTCGCGTTCGTCACAGCACGGACAGAAGCGGCTGGTATGTTCTTTATACCGGAAAAGTACGTCGAAGAGGGGCAGCGCATTTCGGACCAGTCGCCAAGTCAGGGAGAATTCCGAGTTATTCAGAATCTCCCGTCCC
This sequence comes from Euprymna scolopes, assembly GCF_053919585.1. Taxonomy (NCBI): domain Eukaryota; kingdom Metazoa; phylum Mollusca; class Cephalopoda; order Sepiida; family Sepiolidae; genus Euprymna; species Euprymna scolopes. Next base: position 25,496,461 of record NC_136486.1, read on the forward strand.
GGCGCCCAACGCCATTGAGAACGGACAACCTCCATCGACCATCCCATCCGCTTACAAAGTGGATCCTTCGCGGTCCCCTCCACTAAATCCCAATACAGTTTCTTCCTTGGCTGATCGAGGACATTGGTCCCCGGCAAAGCTCTAAGAGCGGTTCGGCATTCGGAGAAGAACTTGGACTCCCCCTTCGGTCTACGACGACCTTCTACCGAAGGGTTGGGTTTGAGATTGGGAAACGAGTTCTCAACCACAGGGACCCAAGGAGCGTCTCCTTCAAGCGAACGACACAGGAAAGCTAATCTCTCGGCGTTTCTATGACACAAGAGACTGGGCTGACCCAGGCCTCCCTCGCTCGGATTTTGAACACAGACCTCTCTGCAGACATAATGCTTACCCTCGTTCCACAAAAGTGAATCCGAAGGCCAAGGGTTGTGAAATATTAATAACAGTTGTTTGATTGCCATTTTCCAATTTGTCAGGTTTGCCTCGGTTCGTTCCGTTTCATTCGATTTTGTTTTTTGATCGCAAGGTCAAGGCTGCTACTTGCTTTAGGAAATTGCGAGTGGCCATGCCGAAATGTCCCATTCTCTAGCAATGATGATCTTGCTTTTTGTTATTGGTATCGCTAGTCATCGTTGATAACTTCCGTTATAATGAAGATTGTGTGCTTGATACTGATGCATTGTACGAACCGGATGTCATTACTGTTGCATATTACGAACTAGATTTCTTATAAATATCTGGTATGTCTGAACCAACAATGGCGAGTACTTGTGCATCTATGATACCGCGCTGAAATAGTTTTATTATTTACTAAACCATTCTTAACATGGGGAGGGGGAAGCTGCTTTGTATGCTGTAATTGTACCTAACAATTTAATAAACAAAAATATCATAAACATTGAATTTAACTTGAAAACATTAATTTTAAAAAAATAATAATTACTTGAACGGGTTTCCGAGTGTTTTTAACGATGTTCTGCATATTCTGGTGGTGCCCGTGTAGCCCGAGCAAATCCAGTTTGTAATATGCACAATTACTGACTTCCAGTTCGTACAACGCACTAGCACCGTGTGCGCTTTTTGACTTCCGGTTACTGCTGTCCATTTGCCTGGATAATTAGACATGATCAAGCGGACAAGAAAGCCATTCTTAATACGAAGAAAGAAGGGGGTTTAACGTTATCTGAGAAGATAATCATTAATAAGGGACCACATTTGGCCTGTCACTGTCGTCCAATCTGCGGAGTAGAAACAGGAAATGAAAAAGAGAAGACAATCTTGACTATAACGGTAACTTCACTTTTACTATCATCAAACTAAACTTATTCCATACTGGTTTGAAAAGGTGGGTGGGGAGAGACATTCAAGTCTTTCGACTAGAATCATGACCATATATGGATGGTGATGATTGTAACATCATTAGAACTTAAGATTATTGTTTCATCAGTTGATTACTTAACGCCATTTTGAAACCTTGTTTAGTGTTTGCTATAAAGACTGAAGTCGATCACTGAAATGGGATTGATATTAATACTAGTCTCTCTCTCTCTCTCTCTATATATAATATATATATATATATATATATATATATATATATATATATTTACTTATTACAGTAAAAAAATAATTATATACATATATATATATATATATAATAAATTCCACAGCCAAACAACGTCGCAGCCCACAAGAGCCATGACAGTCAACGAACTGGAAGTCCAAGACTAAGTTTCACCCTCATTTGGACTCATCAGTTAGACACATTCCGGTTCGTTGACTGTCATGGCTCTTGTGGGCTGCGACGTTGTTTGACTGTGGAATTTATTATATACAATCTCTCACATTCTGAATATATATATATATATATATATATATATATATATATATATATACTAGCAGGGACACTCGACGTTGCCTAGGATTGAATGATGACCAATAAATGTTTCACACTCCCATATTTTTATTGTCATCGAAATCGACGAAATCACCCATTTTTCAATCAAAGCGATTGATTGCCTGCTCTAGTTGGGGACTCATCACGGTACACCGGAAGGAAGCTTCACATGTCTCCCCACAGTGACTTAGTCCACAATACATTGTAGTCTACATTGCACTGTAGAGAATCTACTGTTGATTTTATAAAATTATTTTTTATATATAATGGTTTGAATTAAAGTTTAAAATTAAAAACTCAATTATCATGCTCCAGTTTGCTCTAGACAAAAACATTTATTTCTAAGGCGCCTCTGTCATATCAAAGAACCTACTGTTGATTTTATATGTCAGGCCTTTTGACTTGTGTGGTAATAAAACTTTCAAATGTGATGTTAGGCTGTGTAAGGTATTAACTTTGGTCCAAATCGCCTGTTCCTTCTTTTATTGGATTATTTTAATCATCAGTATTTATCAAAGACATTCCGATACAAAACCTATCTAAAAATACTGCCAGATACATAAAGTACCTATGTGTGAAATTTCATAAAAATTAACGCAACTGTTTGCGAGTCCATAGCGAACAAATACAGACACACACGCACAAAGCACCTTTTTTTGTTTTTGTTTTATTACATTTTCACCCTAAACGAGGCACAGTGTTACTTTGATGTAGGGGGCTACTATCAGGGACATAAGTTACAGGGATACTATGTGGGAAGTTGAGCAGCAAGATGTCTGTTCACATTACACTTGAACTTCTGCATGTTAGTACAGTTGGGGAAGCAGGAAACTGGAAGGGAATTCCAAAGTTTAGCAGTTCTGGAGAAGAAACTATTAGAGTAGAAGGCTTTGTTATACCTGGTGATCTCTACTCTATAGGGGTGGGACTTTGCTGCTTGTCGAGTTTGTCGGGAGTTTTACGTTGAAAGGGGTACAAGGGCTTGTAGTTCACCCGACCATCCATCATTAAAACACTTGTAGAACAGACAGAGGGATGCAACATTTCGTCGATGGGACAGAGGTTGAAGCTTAGATGACAGTTCAGGACCTATCAGGTTGGCGACTCTCTTTTGAACCCTGTCCAGGAGTGAGAGACTAGTAGCAGATGCACCAGTCCAAATGTGACAACAGTACTCCGTACATGGGCGAATGGTGGCCTTGTAGAGGTACAGGATACTTTCAGGGGTAAGTAACTTTCTAGTACAGTAGAGAGAGCCCATCTTCTTTGCAGCAGCTTTGGCAATGCTCTCTATGTATCTTTTATATAATATATATATATATATATATATATACTAGCAAATAGACCCTACGTTGCCCAGGATGGAAGGTTCTTGTGCAGAATTTGAACCAGATGTAACTAACTAGCCGCTCGGCTTTGCTCAAAATATGACGTCAGCTGCTGGCTTTCGTTGAGCGTCGTTGATTATCAAATCGTAACAGCACTACTCAAGGAAAATACTGAAAAAAACATTAAATATAATAGAATCACTAGATAAAAAAATAACGAAAATAAAAAAGAAACAACAACCTACCGTAACAATTTCTATTTTATTCCTGTAACAATTTTTTAAATGAAAAAAGTACAGAAACAAGTTTTCTTTTTTGCAACTATTTATTTTGTCAACCAAAATTAACCAGAAAACTATTTTTTTGTGTGTGTTTTACATATTTTTAAAACGTTTTTTAAAAAGCATTTTTTACAGGTTTTTCATGTATTTTTTTATTTTTTCTTTATTTTGTAAGTAATGTAAAGTAAATTTTTGTTATTTTTTTTTTCTTTTCATGAACAATTTTTTTCTAGGCAACCATTTTTTTTTTTTTTTAATTAAATTAAGACAGCGGTGATATTTCCTTAGGATTAGGTAGACTTTTCTACGGTTGCATTTTTTCTTTGCAGTGATTCATCGTTTTCTTTGGCAATATGAAACGACATCTTCATCTGCAACTCCAAGGTGAAGAAATTGTATTGTACAAGGTTGTTAGGAACGGCCGTTTAAGGGTGTATTCTTTTGGGACGAAAAAGCAAATGGTAAAAAAAAATACAACTTACTTGTTTTATTGTTTTTCCCCAGTAAAAAAAAAGAAATATTAAAAAAAGTAAAACAGAAATTGTTACGGTAGGTCGTTGTTTCTTTTTTTTATTTTAGTGTTTTTTTTTCTGTTAATTTTACTATATTTAAAGGTTTCCCTCAGTGTTTTTTATGCAGCGTTTGGTACGCTTTCATAATCGGCAAACGCCAGCGGTTGACGCCATGTTCCGAGCAAAGCCAATCCGACCTTGAGTTACGTCTGGTTCAAATTATGCTGTGAGAAATTCCATATAAAATCGCCATCTTTCTTTTAGGCCAGCCATACAGCTCTAGTAGCCAGCCTGTGATTGGTTTAAATTTGAATGTGTCAGGTGATTTGATTTGGCGCCTTTTTTGTATTCATGCGTTTATTTTTTCAGTTTAAGAAAAACACGGGACGGCATAGTCTCAAAACACAGCGGTTCTCTCACTAGGGAGCCAAGACAATTCCTTCATGGACACCAAACAGTCGGTGAACGAAGGACACATCTCTACAAGCAGAGACAACTTATATTGCTGAATTTATTCAAATCAAGGATGACATTCAAGAAACTGTTCGGCATATTATTGTCCAAATATTGGATCTTATCTCGTTTCATCTTGAGTCCCAAGGGACTCACATTATGCCTGATTATAGGCGTCATCATTCCCGCCATGTTCACCATGAACATCATGGATCCTTCCAAAGGAAGAACGAACTAACATTCCAACAATAGGAATTCAAACTAAAGGCTCCATGCGTATGGGGACAAATCAGGTCACCGTTTTGCAAAGGACTATACCAGAACCAAAGAACTTTCATTGCTGTTATTTGTGAATAAATTTTGAGTTTAAAGGTATGGCTTTTGTTTGTGGAATTCATTTGCTTCTGCAGGGAGGAAATTGAGTGTGTAGGAAATTGAGTGTGTAGGAAAGAAATGTCTTACACTGTACAAGTACCGTAGGATCAATAAATGTTTCACACTTCTAATTGCCATCAAAATCTGTGAAATTCATTATTTTTCAATCAAATCGATTGAGTGCCTGCTCTAGTTGGAGACCCACCACAGTGCATCAGAAGGAAACTTTACATGTCTCCTCGCGGTGACTTAATCCTCATTGCACTGTAGAGAACTTACGGTTGATTTTATAAAATTATTTTTATATAATGTTTTGAATTAAAGTTTAAAATGCAAAAGTCAAGTATCATGGTTCAATTGTGCTCTAGACAGAAACATTCATTTCAAACACGCCCGTCTTATCAAAAAACCTACTGTGAATTTTATGTTGAGTCCTTCGACTTGTGCAGTGATAAAACTTAAAATGCACTTATGATATTAGGTTGTATCGGAATATTAACTTAGATTAAAATCGAACCCTCTCTTTTTTAATCAGATATTTTCTATAATTGATTTTCAATACTCATCAAAGGCATTCTAAAACAAAACCTAAGAACACCCACGTACACATAAAGTATAGCCGTTTTTGAGTCCATAGGGAACGAACTCACACAGACACAGACACAGACACACACACACACACAGACACACACACAGACAAAGTACCTTTTATATATATACTAGCAGAGAGATCCTACATTGCTCGGGATTGAATGAAGATCGATGAATGTTCTACACTTACAAAACTTTTATTGAAATCGAAATCGGTGAAAGCGCCCATTCATCAATCAGATCAAACAATTGCCTACTTTAGTCAGGAACTCACAACGGTGCATTTGGATGAATGCTCACATGTCTCCCTGTAGTGACTTAATTCATAATACATTGTTGTCTACATTGCACTGTAGAGAACCTACTGTGGATTTTATGACATTATTTTCATATAATGACTTCAATTAACTTTTAAAATGCAAAAGTCATTCATTTTGAATGCACCCCTGTTTTATCAAAAAACCTACTGTTTATTTTATATGCCAAGCTCTTCTGCTTGTGCAGTGATAAAAAAAATGTACTTGTGATGTTAGGCTGCATTAAAGTGTTAACTTTGATCAAAATTGGACTGTCCCTACTTTAATGGGATTTCTCCGATTATCAATACTTATCAGGGGTATTCCGATACAAAATCACACTCCAAGCACAAAACATACACAAAACTCACATATTTTTGAAATTTCAAAAGAAATTGGGCCAGTTATTTTAGAGTCTATAGAGAACAAACACACAGACAAAGTGGCTTATATATATATTAGTGATGGAACGATTTCAATATTTTTCCCCGATTCTGATACAATTACCGATTCTGATTCCGATTCTTTATAAATTTCTAATTATTTAACTATAGAGTCGTTATTTTCCCCGATTTTCGTAAAAAACACACATGCTAAATATGTAAATATTTTCCTAAACGTCAAAAAAAAATCAATAAATTATTATTTTATCATTATTATAAAAAATGGAAGATTTTACTTAAAACAAAATCAAATAATAAAGACAATTAAAAGGATCGTTTTGGCATCGGAAAATAGGAATTAATTTTTCCGATTCTGATACCAATTCCCTCAAATCTTCTGATTTTTCTGATTCCCGATTCCGATTAATCATCCCAACACTAATATATATATATATATATATATATATATATATATATATATACTAGGTGGCCATTTGGCATTGCTCAGTTGTAAAATATGCTTAAATATGATATTTCAATTCATGCAGATCTCGTATTTAATATTATAGAGCAAATTCTCTATTGATTATTATATTGTACCCAATGTATAATAGTGATTTCATAAGATTTAAAAAATATGACTCAAGTGTCATCAGCTAGAATCGAAACCAAAACATTTAGCTCTCCAGCAGTATTCACTACCATTTGACCTAGGGACACATGCATATCAAAACTTTACAAATGAATGCAGATGTATATTTGCACATATGTAGAGGATATACATTAAGTCGACTTATGCTTGCCAAGTTCCAATTTTTCACATTTGACCCCTTAGCATGTATTTTCTGGCTAAAAAACAAATCGATTTTGTTCCACATGTCAAAACCCTCTACGTATCAAATTTCAAGTTGACTGAATAGTTTTGTAATGGTATGGGAACCTGTCTAACATGGTTGTAGATTATGTATATATTTATGAGTTTCTATTATTGTCTAGAGGTGAGAGTATGCGAGTGTATATATATATATATATATATATATATATATATATATATATATATATATATATATATATATTAGTGTTGGGACGATTAATTGGAATCAGGAATCGGAAAAATCGGAGCTTTTTGGGGTATCAGAATTGATATCGGAATTGGAAAAATTTTAGTCTATTTTCCGATGCCAAAAACGATTCCTTAAATTATCTTTTTTATTTGATTTTGGTTTAAGAAACATCTTCCACTGCTTGTAGTCATAATAAAATAATAAATATTTATTGATTTAAACTTCCAGTAAGACTAAAATCTCTACATCACCCCTTTACACGTGTGTTTTTACGTTTGAGAAAATATGTGCACATTTGAGATGCGCAATTGGAATCAAATAACACTTTTTATAAGTATTTGGAGATTTATAAAGAATCGGTAGTTGTATCCGAATCAGGAATTTAGTTCGGAATCGGTAAAAATATTCGAATCGTCCCATCACTAATACACATATATACACATGTAATTCAGTCATCTATATGATGTGTGTGTATATTTGTATCTATGACCGTCTAGCGTTGTTGTGCCCGTCTATCTTCAATTTGTTGTTCGTGTATGTACATTTAAAAGCACTGAATGACGGAACAATAATATACATAAATACATTTACAACACAAAGAACGAATAACATTTATTTGAGGTTTCAACATCTGGACAATCAGGAAACATATCTGGTCCATCTTGGGTCTTGTCTTGACGGAAAACAGCAATGAAAATTCTCCCCACGAACGACAGAAACTCAGGTTTTATTTTCAGCAAATTTTTATTCCAGAAGTTTTTCCATTGGAAAGTTGCAATGCTGGTCCTAGATTCCTACATTTGATAAGCGTTCAACCCCGTGCTCCTCCGGGTGTTTCGAGCTATCACGACTGGTCAGCTTCTCAACTCCAACTAACTATGGAGAGTAGATAATACAGTGGACGTGTTATCGGCAGCTCCAGTAACTCTCGCTTCTCCTATTTTGTCATTCAGTCCTCATTCAATGAGTGATTTTTCTGACAAAGGGTGAAGAAAAAGCTGCTTAAAGGTCGGTAGTACTTGGTGACCAGTAGTCTGAGATGTCGGAAATTTTTCTGTCTCTGTCTGTCCTTGTGGCCATGTCACTAGTAAGGGTGCTGGAGGTAAACGTTTTGTCTGGGCTGATAGTCAGGGACCCGAACCTTGGATTAACCACTAAGGAGGCTGTCCTATCAGCAGGCGCAAAGTACTGGGACTGCTGTATTGCCATTTGGTGAGTGGATCTGGACCATGCAGTAGACTCTGGTGGGGCCTCTCGATACCATACTAGTGGGTAATTGTTACGGCTTTACCTTTTCGTGTGCTACAAAAAAATTTTCCTGTCTTTTTCTCTCTTACTTTCCCTCTCTGTACTGCTCTAACCAAGTATGCCGACCTATTCCACAAATCCCAAAACCTCAACATGAAACACTTCATCAAATCTCCACACTAACGTAATGTACTTGCAATAACCCTTATCCCTGAGTGGCTTCCGGGCCTTGATAAGTGGTGATCACTGTGTAAAAAAAAACTAAAAAAAAAAACTGTTTTCTCTAATTAATTTCTACATATTTCAAAAAGGCCATCTCCCCCTCTAAATGACGTCATTAGTATATGCCACTAAGATAATCACATGATCTTTTTAGATGTCACTATTTCTAAGTTGTCAGCTAAATTGTTATGATAACATTTTTAAGTTAACATTCCTACATTAATGTAAATAAATATTGAGAATAAATATTTATTATTATTCTAAAACATATTTTAGCCGACAAAACTTATTGGCTTGAATAATCATAATAATCATCGACCAGCACACGTTTCGGCGTTGTCCGATCAATATCCAACAGTTTGGCAGAGACCATTTCATAAACAGACAAACAAGGTCACTTTATATAGATAAATAGATAGATTTAGCACTTTATATATATATATATATATATATATATATATATATATACATGTATATATATGTATATATGATTAGTTTTTTTGGAAAAAGAATTCCAGCAGAGTGCTCAATTAAAAGGAAAATCCAAATTTTAAGAGCGTACTTATATTTTGTGTACAGAAAGTTGTTAGTTGAGACAGCCCGATAATAAGGCCCGTTTAAGGTATCCTTATCGAGCTCTCTTCAGCCAATATTCGTCTCTATATATATATATATATATATATATACATGTATATATATGTATATATATAGATAGAGCACTTTTATCTAAATTCAGTAAGAATTTAGTTAACCCATATGTGTAATCTATAACAGTGAGAACTTCTCAACCTATATACTCAACAAATCTTTCATCTACAGACTTGAAATTTGGTATATAGAGTATTCACACATGTGGAAAACTTCTTAATTGGCTTTCATCTAGAAAAATGGCTGCTAGAGGAACAAAATTGCAAAATTAGTATGTGAAGATCACTGGATTTTTATCTGTCTGTCGATTGTTTCACGAATGCGCATGTGTGAATTGTTCACATTACAGATTCCTTATGTTAAGAATAAGTAGGTTTGAAAACACTTTTTAGGATTGTGTCAAACTGGCCTAATGGTTATCGTACTTGACTCACTGTCTTTCGGTTGTTAGAAAATATTGAGAAGGTTATTTCTAACTTGTTCAGTAAAGGCAAAAACACTTTTGTTTACAAACAATCATCTTTTTTTTGATAAAGGTAGTGACAAACCAAACAAAGGCAGTTATTGCATTCAGTCGAAGACATATTACGATCCAAATACAACAAAAGAAATAGTCGGTTTCCTGTGTGATTTTCAAAAAAACAGTTGTTCTGGAAGGTGTTTTCCTTGTTTAAGAAAGTCAGTTAGAGTAGAGGTGATATAGATAGGCCATAGATACAAATATGCACACATATCATATAGATGACTGAATTACACTTATATATGTGTATTAGTGATGGGACGATTCCAATATTTTTACCGATTCTGAACTAAAATCCTGATTCTGATACAACTACCGATTCCGATTCTTTATAAATCTCTGCATACTTACTTATAAAAAAGTGCTATTTGATCCCGATTAGTGTAAAAACGCATCTCGAGTGTACATATATTTTCTCAAACGTAAAAACACACTTGTGAGAGGGTGTGATGTAGAGATGTTAGTCTTACTGGAAGTTTAAATCAATAAATATTTATTATTTTATTATGACTAAGAGCAGTGGAAGATGTTTCTTAAACCGAAATCAGATAAAAAATAATAATTTAAGGAATCGTTTTTGGCATTGGAAAATGGGTTTAAATTTTTCCGATTCCGATATCAATTCCAAAAAGCTCTGATTTTTCCGATTCCGATTAATTTATTTCTTTATTTTTTTTTTAATCCAAATTAACTTCCTCCAGTATTTGAGAGTTAATTCTCTTGTAAGTTTTTTTGTGACATATAGAAGTTCTTCTCTTAAGTAAATTGTGCAAAAAAAGCTACATAAATTATAATAAACTCACTTATGCAAATTGCGAAACATCTTATTCAGAATATTTCCAACATGGTTTTGGTTTCGATCTCAATACGATTATTTTATTTTTTACTAACAAGAAGTGAACTGCTTATAGAAAAACATAATACTCGCATGCACATGTCTCAGTTTCTGTATGAATTAAAATATAATATTTATGCTTATTTTATGACTGGGCAAGCTAGACAGCCTGTTAGTATATCTATAAGTGCGAATGTGTGTGTGAGAGAGGATATTCTCAACCTATATACTCAACGAATTTTTGATCTACAGACTTGAAATTTGATATATAGGGGATTCAGACACTTGGAAAACTTTTTAATCAGTTTTCATCCAGAAAAAGGGCTGCTATTGGGTCAAAATTGAAAATTTGTTACATGGAGCGAGGGGGGGGGATCGTCAGATTTTTATCTGTTTGTCAACCGTTTCATGAGATTTGAAAACAGTTTTCAAAGATCTTGGCAGGCTGGTCTAATAGTTATCATATTTGACCTATTGTCTTTAGGTTTTGGTTTCGATCTCAGCTCGGGTATTTTTTTTTTTTTTTTTACTTACAAGAAGTAAACTGTTTAGAAAAAACGTAATACCCGCATGCACCTGTCTCAGTTTCTTTCTGTTTGTTTTGTTTTGTTTTTTTACTTCATTTTATTAAAAAGAATTTAATGTTACATTTAATACCAGGCCACGCCGGGTACATAGTCATCCACATACAGTACTGTTTCGCTGTTTCACAGCTCATCAGTGCGGCTAGACAAGCAACTACCTCAAGCCAGGATTGAAACCCAACCGCTGTACGACAGTTTAGTTAACCCATATATGTATATAACAATGAGAACTTCTCAACCTATATACTCAACAAATTTTTCATCTACAGATTTGAAATTTGGTATATAGCGTATTCAGACATGTGGAAAACTTCTTAATTGGTTTTCATCTGGCAGCTAGAGGGCTAAAATTGAAAAATTAGTATGTGGAGATCATTGGATTTTTATCTGTTTGTCAACTGTTTCACGAATGCGCATGTGTGAATATATATATATACATATATATATATATATATATAGATATATATATATATATATATAGAGAGAGAGAGAGATAGAGAGAGAGAGCTAGAACGAGAGAGAGATGCTACAACAGATATTTTAATTTCCAAGAAATGAGCCCCTTTCTGTATAAATCTTTCCATCTGTGAGAAAAGAAAACGATCTGCACATCGTAGCAAAATATGACTGTATTTACATAAAGAATAATAAAAAAATATAATTTGCTCTCCTTGATTGAGCACTATCAACGACATTTGTTGAAATTCAATTATTCTTCATTTTTGGATATGTCCCTACCTGGAATCTATATAATGCAACACATATTTTAATTTCCAAGAAATGAGCCCTTTAATAAGATAAATAGATTTAGCATTTTATATATAGATATAAATAGATTGAGCACTTTTATATAAATGCAGTAAGGATTCACATAACATATATATATATATATATTATATATATATGTGTGTATATATATGTGTGTGTATATAATATATATATGTGTGTGTGTATATATATATGTGTGTGTGTGTGTGTGTGTGTGTGTATATATATATATATATACATATATATATATATATATATATATGGCTGCGACGTTGTTTGGCTGTGGAATTTATTATATATATATATATATATATATATATATATTGCACCGATATTTTAATTTCTGTGTAAATCTTTCCATCTGAAAGAAAAGAAAATATGTTTTATATATTAAGTCTTCCTGGATCACATAAAAAAGGAAATAACAGAAACTGTATGTCTTCTGTCCCCAACCCCCCAAAAAAGATGCTGTGCAACCTGAGGCAAGGTTGACAAGATGTAGGGCATATCCCCCTCTCAACATTGTAAAAGTCCCAAGAGAGTAAAGCCATGCTATTAAGTTATTCCAAATGCACAAACATTGGATATCTCTGCAGTTAAATACAATTTACCATCATTAAATATAATTCCTAACACCGCCATCACTACCAACACTGCCATTCCCATACCATAGGAACCTTTAGAATTCTTAATCTTAACATTTAAACCCACCCGTTTTTTTTTTTTTTTTTAATGGAGAAAACATCTGCAAACTAGGTGATTTATTTTATAGAATTAGCTGTCAAACATACATACTGGGTTGAACAATAAATTTGTCATCCTAATGAAAACAACACAACAGCTTTATTTTAAAATTTTTATTGAAAAAAATCAATTCAGTTAACTTGTTTATGTATTAGAGCTGACATCTATTTAATGTAGCCGCCTTCAACCTTAATTACCGCCTTGATACAGGTCTGGAACTGGGAGCATCCCTTTTCCACAAGCGCTGGTGAATATGCGGCGAATATTCAACAGATGGTGGCAATCGGGCTGGTTTTAGTGTTGTGGGAGGTCATGTTGGTGACGTTCTCAACATATGACGAAACGAAGTAGTCCAGCAGGTTCAGGTTGGGAGAGGAGAGGTTGCCCAGTGAGAGCACGGTACGAAATTATAACACTCCTTTTGAAGCCAAGCCTGGGTCTCTTTGAACTTGTGGGCTGGCACAAAGTCCTGCTGCCACACCCAGGGTTTGCCAACGGCCACCTGATTGCACCAGGGGATCACCATACTCTTCAGCATATCCAGGTACAATTTGGTGTTGACTTTCAAGCTGACTTTGAAGATGTTAAGTGGCATGATGTGGCCCTCACTTGAAACCACACCAAGACCATAACTGTTGTTGGAAACTTTGTTGAGTTGTGCCCTCAAACATTGAACCGTCCGGATTTATATCTGAGGGTGCTGGCAATGGTCCTGGTTTGGTAGAGAGCACAAGTTCTACAGCGGTGCATCTCCGATCTCGTTCATTCAAACATGATAGCAAGCTGCTAATGCTCTTGGGATTTGTAAACAACTGGCCAACTAAGTGATGGTTTGGAACAAAAAAAGAAAACCGGTTTTCATCAAATGGAAATGGAATCATGTTGTCTTTTCTTTGAGCAACATGTATTTTGCAAAGTTTATAACGAATTGCTGAAAGTCAGTGGCTAATGATTTAAGGCATTTAGTTCACTGCTACTACAGGAACTGTGACACTAGGGTCGGAAAGTGGGATTGAAAAATCAGCAGGTCCGAGCAGAGGCACTCTGAACCGCAAAAAGTTCCTGGGCAGCCTTGTTGGCTTACTTACGGTAATTATATAATCGGGTGATTAGCAATAAAGTAACCCCTTCTCAAAGAATGCAAAGACTGGGAGGGTGAATCTCCTAGAACTGCACACAACCAGCCTTACATTGCAATCAACAGTAGCCACGTCATAACAGAAATTCTCCAATCTTTGTTGATTTTCCTCCCCACTTCGAGGATAAAAATGGAATCGACAAAACGACTCTATTGCATTTATTTTATCATTAGCAAGGAGACCCGACGTTGCTCGGGATTAAATGATGATCAAAGAATGTTTCACACTACTATATTTTTATTGTCATCAAAATTCGTGAAATCATTAATTTTTCAATCAAATCGATTGATTGCCTGCTCTAATTGGAGACCCATCGTGGTGCACCGGGTCAAAAGCTCCACATACGTCTCTGCATTCACTTATACATATTGATACTATTGTCATATCAAAGAACATATTGATACTATTGTCATATAAAAGAACCTATTGATACTATTGTCATATCCCACAACATATTGATACTATTGTCATATCAAAGAAACTATTGATACTATTGTCATATCAAAGAACATATTGATACTATTGTCATATCAAAGAAGATGTTGATACTATTGTCATATCAAAGAACATGTTGATACTATAGTCATATCAAAGAACATGTTGATACTATTGTCATATCAAAGAACATGTTGATACTATTGTCATATCAAAGAACATATTGATACTATTGTCATATCAAAAAAACTATTGATACTATAGTCATATAAAAGAACATATTGATACTATTGTCATATCAAAAAAACTATTGATACTATTGTCATATCCCACAACATATTGATACTATTGTCATATCAAAGAACATATTGATACTATTGTCATATCAAAGAAACTATTGATACTATAGTCATATAAAAGAACATATTGATACTATTGTCATATCAAAGAAACTATTGATACTATTGTCATATAAAAGAACATATTGATACTATTGTCATATCCCACAACATATTGATACTATTGTCATATCAAAGAACATATTGATACTATTGTCATATCAAAGAAA
>NC_136486.1:25516348-25548848 GCF_053919585.1 Euprymna scolopes
TATTGTAAACTGTATGGCTTCTGTTCCCCCTCAAGATGCTGTGCAACCTGAGGCAAGGTTGACAAGATGTAGGGCATATCCCCCTCTCAACCTTGTAAAAGCCCCAAGAGAGTGAAGCCATGGTATTAAGTTATTCCAAATGCACAAAAATTGGATATCTCTGCAGTTAAATATAATTCCTAACACCACCATCACTACCAACACTGCCATTCCCATACCATAGGAACCTTTAGAATTCTTAATCTTAACCATTAATCCCCCCCCCTTTTTTTTAATGGAGAAAACATCTGAAAACTAGGTGATTTATTTTATAGAATTAGCTGTCAAACATACATACTGGGTTGAACAATAAATTTGTCATCCTAATGAAAACAACACAACAGCTTTATTTTAAAACTTTTATTGAAAAAAATCAATTCAGTTAACTTGTTTATGTATTAGAGCTGACATCTATTTAATTTAATTTAATCTAAATTACCGCCTTGATACAGGTCTGGAACTGAAAGCATGCCGTTTCCACAAGCACAGGTGAATACGCGGCGAATACTCAGCAGATGGCGGCGATCAGTCTAGCTTTGGTGTTGTGGGAGGTCATGTTGGTGACGTTCTCAACATATGACGAAACGAAGTAGTCCAGCAGGTTCAGGTTGGGAGAGGAGAGGTTGCCCAGTGAGAGCACGGTACGAAATTATAACACTCCTTTTGAAGCCAAGCCTGGGTCTCTTTGAACTTGTGGGCTGGCACAGAGTCCTGCTGCCACACCCAGGGTTTGCCAACGGCCACCTGATTGCACCAGGGGATCACCATACTCTTCAGCACATCCAGGTACTATTTGGTGTTGACTTTCAAGCTGACTTTGAAGATGTTAAGTGGCATGATGTGGCCCTCACTTGAAACCACACCAAAGACGATAACTGTGGTTGGAAACTGTTGAGTTGTGCCCTCAAGCATTGAACCACCCGGATTTGCATTTGAGGGTGCTGGCAATGGTCCTGTTATCATAACAGTGGCGCATCTCTGATCTTGCTCATTTAAACATGATAGCAGGCTGCTAATGCCCTTACGGAATCATTGTCAGCGACAATTTTATTGTTTCTACCCTTAGCAAGGAGACCCGACATTTCCAAGGATTAAATGATGATCAACGAATGCGTTACACTCCTATATTTTTTATTGTTTCAAAATTTGTGAAATCACTCATTTTTCAATAAAATCGATTGATAGCCTGCTCTAATTGGGGACCCATTGTGGTGCATCGAGTGAAAGCTCCACATGCCTCTCTGCATTCACTTACTCCATAATACATTGAAGATTTTATCAAAAAAATTTTTCATATAATAGCTTAAATTAAAGATTTAAAGACAAAAGTCCAGTATCCTGGCTCAATTGTACTCTAAACAAACATTTTGAATGTGCTTCTGTCGTATCAAAGAACCTACTATTGATTTAATATGTCAGGCCTTTCAGCTTGCGTTATAATAAAACTTCTCAAATACACTTGTGATGTTAGGCTGTATAAGGTGTTAACGTTGATGAAAATCGCCTGTTCCTTTTTTTATCGGATTTTTTCAATCATGATTGTAGATATTATCGAAGACATTCCGGTACAACACTGCCAGCTACGTAAATTAACTTCGAGTGAAATTTCATAAAAATCATCCCAGCCGTTTTCGAGTCTACAGAGAACGAACTCGCACATTTTTTTTTTTTTTTTATAATAATAGATAGATGTGTAGATAAGTCCATAAACGACTGCAAGGGTAAACAGGCACTGAAAACCCGAGTGTACCAAGTTCAAATCCAGAAACATTTTTATCAAACTCACACTTGACATAGTTTCTAACTTTAAAAGACAGTAAATAAAACTTAATAAATAAAACTTAATAAAGGCCTGGAAGAAAGTGGTGGTCGTTGTGGTGAGGTGTAGAGATAAAAGTTCAGAATAGTTAACACTCGCCAAAATAAGAACAAAATAAATAGCCAAAATAAGAACATATCTCCTGAGTTGGCACTGCTGAATTTCAGTGGGAACGGTGACCGGAAACAGTGTCCAGATTAGGGTTGAATCAAATACTGACTTTTAACAATTGAAATACAAATACTTTCGTTTAGGTTACCAGAAATACAAATACTTTTATTCCTAAGTCTGAAAATACAAATACAAATACTTTTATTCCTCAATCTCAAAATACAAATAAAAATACAATAACTGATTTAAACAAAAACAAATATAAGTACTTTTTTTTTTCAAAAGTAATAAAGAAATCTGAAAATATGCAAAAAAAAGAAGAAAAAGAAAAGAAATATTTCCTTCCAAATTTGACATTACATTACATTCTATATCATGTCCTCATTGCATTTTATTATCATTAGAACTCTGAAAGTTTCCCTCTCTCTCTCTCTCTCTCTCTCTCTCTCTCTCTCTCTCAAATATAAATACAAATACAAAATACTATTTTCCTGGATGCCATAATACAAATACAAATTACTTTTTCTTGTGATGTTAAAATACAAATACAATTACATTAAAATTGTATTTAAATACATTTGAAATACAAATACGATTGTATTTGATCCAACCCTAGTCCAGATAATCAGAGATCACATACAGCACTTGGTACTCCCAAATGGTCACCCATTTTAGTACTGACCAGGCTCAACTTCGCTTAATATCTCTCAAAAAAACACACTTGACCTTGTGTCCAACCTCCTGCCACAAAAATGTACATCTTATGATGCTAATAGTTCCGTGAATAAACAAGAGCTTTTTTTTTTTTTTTTTTTTTACAAAGGCATCACCACATTATCAAGGCCCAGAGGCCACTCAAGGATAAGGGTTAAAGAGTGCACAGTAGAAGTTGGTCAATATAGTAATCATTAGTAATGAAAATTTGGTAAATTTAATAACTTATATGGAACGGCTCATCAAGAACTTATTTACCTTAGACTTGAACACAACCATATTGTAGTCAGCCGGAAAGCAGGAAAACGGAAGACAATTCCACAGGCGTGCAGTTCTAAGAAAGAAGCTTTGTTCATGGAATCTATGTTTAGGTTTAGGCACAGATAAAGAGTGGGGGAAATTATTGATAGTGTTTACAGCTAGACGAGTGTTTCTTGTGAAAGTTTGGCGAGGGGGGACCATAGATTGAAGCTCAGTTGAACACTTTCCATGAAAATAACGATACATCAGAGACAAACTCGCAACATCTCTTCTGTGAGATAGAGGTTGTAAGGAGGAGAAAAGGACATCTCCTACGAGGCTACGAAGTCTATTTTGAACTCTATCAAGGCAGGACAAGTCCTTTCTAGCAGCTCCTGCCCAGATGTGGCAACAGTATTCCATCCTTGGACGTACCTGGCTCTTATATAGATAGAGAATAGCATCAGCAGTGAGATATCTACTGGATCGATAGAAAGATCCCACCATTTTTCCAGCGGCCTTGGCAACAGATTTGATATACGTGTTCCATTTAAGATCAGGAGTAATGGTCAAGCCCAGAAGCTTGTCAAAACTTGAGGCCTCCTGAAGACGAGAGCCATTCATTTCAATTGATGACAAATGTGGATTAAAATGTTGATGATGAGCTTGGTGAAAAACTTGAGCTTGATTTTTTTTTTATAATAATCTATGGAATGAGAATGAATTTTAACAAAATAAATTTTGAGTTTGTTTTACAATTCACAGAGGTATGAAAAAGTGGTCAAAAAGACAAATATATAACAACTAAATGTTACCAAAGGCAAGATAAATTATTCTTCTACCTAGCTGGGTAAGTTTTTAGTGTTTTTACTTAATGTAAAATGCTTATTCGCTTCGAAAAACAACTAGTACCCAGCGTTGCATGAGCACAAGAAAAAAATGGCCATGTTATTTGTCTTATATCTTTGAAATCTCGACAATGAGTTAAAAATTAAAAATTATACAAAATACTGTTAGAAACCTACCCAATAAATGCCTCGGTGAAAATTTATTGGCTGGATTTCTAACAGCATTTTGTATGAGTTTTAAGTTATTGTCGAAACTTCAAAGATATGAGATACCATGGCTATTTCTTTTACTCGTGTAACGCGCAACACTACTTGTTTTTCGAACGAAATAAATATTTTGCATTAAATAAAAACAATAAAATTTTATCCAGCTAGGTAGAAGAGTAACTTATCTTGCCTTTGGTAACATTTATTTATTATATATTTGTTTTTTACCACTTCTTTTTGGATCTCTGGATTGTAAAATAAACCATAAATTGTCTTTGAATAATTTCCCAATGATGAAACAATTTTTTAAAAAACTTGAATTTTTGGTTATATTGAAACGATTCACGTCCAAACATTCTGGCCAAATTTTATCAATTTTGTTTGACTTTTCAACCGGCGACAAGGAAAATTAATCCACTTTATTAATTTGTTGTCCGATATTTGCGAAGTTCTTTGCTTTGGTTTATTTATTTATTTATTTATTTACTTATTTTTATTTTGCAAATATTAATTTGTTTTTTAATGTTCGTGGACTCATCCATGGTGAAAATTATCGCTCGACAATTTCTTCAGCATTATGCCAATATTATGTTTAATTTGCAATATACTTCAATTTCATTTTTTAATAAACATTGTTTGGTTTTATGGCACTCGTTGGGCGTTGAGTTCCATAGCGACCAACAGAAAATTTAATGGGTAAATGTTTACTTTAACTACAACAGAATACCGACCAATAAAATTTGTTTTTTATAGGTCGCTGACAATGAATCTGATATTCAAACCCGTCGCAAATTTACAGTTTGCATAGTATTAGACCCTGAACCCTCGCACTATTTTGTGCCAACTCACCGGCGCATCGCCATCGTTCTTATATGATGCGTTCGCGCATGGACGCGCGTAGTAAGGTAACTTGTCACATCGCGGAAGAATTTTTTAGCAGACATTTAAAATAACAAGAAAGTTTTCAAAAACAAAATGTTGTTCATTTTTCTGTGTTACGTAGTTTTTGATGCTTTTTTAATTGATCTAAAAAATTAAGTTTTCACGAGCGGTCTACAAAAGCATCTTTATTTTTCGTTATTTTTAAATTTTTTTTTTTTTTGGAGGGGGGGGTCAATTATAAAACTTGTACAATGTTTAACAGGTGCTTCTGCAGTTTAATTTACCGTTTTTCCGTAAGTAACGCGCCGACATACACCGAGCAGAAGAACTGTTTAATTTTTCACAAAAATTCTGTTTACATTGGGCGGTAGGGCGGTGGAGGGGCATAGAGGACGGGTGGTGCCCCCTGCCCCTCCATCGCCCTACCTTACTACGCGCATCCATGCGCGAACGCATCATGTAAGAATAGCATAAACGATGGCGATGAGTTAGCACAAAATAGTGCGAGGGTTCAGGAGTTAATACCATGCAAACTGTAAATTTGCGACGGTTTTGAATATCAGATTCGTTGTTAGCGACCCCGAAAACTTAGATAAAACCAAATTTTATAGATCAGTGTTCTGTTGTAGTTGAAGTAAACATTTACCCTTAAATTTTTCTGCTGGTCGCCATGGAACTCAACGCCCAAGGAGTACCAGTTTTATTATCTGTTTCTTTCAAAATATAGTCACTTTACCCTATCACTAACCCTAGGTTGCAAATGCAACGCCCCCTTTCAAAAATTCTTCAAAGAAAGAGAGGAATTACCACCAGACCAGAACTTACGGTTAATCGTAAAAGTAAAGAAGAATTTTTTAGTACTTATGCAAAAAACGGACCGTGCTGAAATAATGTTCTTATTTAGAAAGTCATTATTAACATGGCAGTAGGGGGGTTGTACCTATTCACAACTTTTACCTAAGAATTTAATAAATAAAAGATACCTTAAAAATTGAATCCTTCCTAAAACACAGCACAGTCCGTTTTCTGCATATGCAATTTTTTAATATTTTTTTTTACTTAAATTGCATATAAAAATGATAATCGACGGTGCTGTGCTCTTTCATTTATATAACGTATCGAGTTATTTATATTCTAACCGCTCTGCTAATTCGAGATATTTGAGAGAGAGAGAAAGAGAGAGAGAGAGAGAGAGAGAGAGAGAGCGGCAAAAATCAGACGAATTAAGATTTGCAAAATAAAAATTCTAAACGGAAATCCGCAAAAAAATTTCAGACAGAAAGTTATTTATAGGGTTATTATTAGTTTGCCTTGTCACTGGTTGCAAAATCAGAGGAAACTGATCGATCCAATTTAGCAGCCATTTCGGAAGCCAACCGCTTCAATATAACCGAATTCTTTAACAAACAAAAGAAAGAAACGTATCGCAAAAACGAATCAGTCGTCGTCTTCTTTTCTTTCTCTCCTCTTTTTCTTCTACTACTTCCGTGTGGCGAGGTTTGTTGCACTTTAAAGTTTGCTGCAGACATCGTTTTTTGTTGCGTCTGCGTATGCGTGTGTGTGTGTGTGTGCGCACGCGCGTATGTGTGTGTGTGTGTGTGTGTGTGTGCGCACAACATTCTTTAATCCTTAGAAATTATAAAAACAAGTTTTCTTTCGAAAATACGAAAAACTCCTTTTTTTTTTTATATCACGCATAGGATATAATCAAGAGAACAGCAGAACAAGTAATAATTACAAGGATGCCACAAACGTCTACCGAAAAGTGAGTTTGATATCAGGTTATCTAGTATAGGGTCACTTGCACTCTTAACAACAGCAGATGAAGATGGGGAGAAGATGAAGGATGCCGCCACCCGCTGAATAAATCAACCGAATTTGTCGATGTGAATGAACGCAAACCGTGTACTTTTAAAACTACAACTTACGCAAGAGGAAGAAAAATGGTAACCGAAAACACAGTTGCTTCGTGTATTAATATTCCGAATTACCTGACTTCCCATGAAGGCAGAATTAGACACAAGGTCGATTTTTTTTTTTTTTTTTTTTTTTTAGTGTGGGGAGAAAATCCAGCTTCTCAGAAAAATGCACTTTGAATAGAAACATGTGCGATGTTATCTTGCAGCAAATGCAGATTATTCGGATAATGTTATTGGTACTAATGCATTTACGGACCGTGCTGAAATAATGAAATTATTTAGAAATCCATTCTTTACATAGGGAAGGGGACTTAAGCTATTTTGTATTTTCATGTAACAATTTAATAAACAATTTAATTTTATAAAATTAATAAAGATATCGTAAAAATTGAATTCAACTTGAAAATCCTAACTAAAAATTGCGCGGTTCCTAAACTGGAGAAGTAAGTACTGTATTATAAAACTAGTTGTATGTGATCGCTTTTTTTTTTTTTAATTTTTAATAATTTTTTTTTTTTAAATCAATTTTTTTCTTATGTTTTAATGGTAATCATGAAGAAAGAGAGAGCCTGTTTCCTCCGTTTGCCTATAGGTGGCGTTAATGTCTGTCCACCCAGTTACGGAAGCACAAAATGTATATAATGGCACCGTTGAAATAAAAATAAATGTTTTTATTATATCTTAATTTAAAATTTTTTTTTTTTTTTTTTTTTTTTTTTTTTTTGCAAACATATTTAAGTTTTATTTTGTTTTGTTTTCGCAAACATATTTAAGTTTTATTTTTCCAAACATTTACGTTTTGTTGCTGGTTTCAAACATTTACGTTATTTTTGTTTTAATTTTTTTTTTTTTTTTTGCAAGCATAAATTAAATGTTTTTGCTATATTTTTCTTTTAAACATATTTATGGGTACAACCGTTTTTCCGCGAGTATTTTTTACGTTCTTATAATAAAAAAAAGTCAACGTTTTTTCTTTTATCTTTTTTTTTATTGACCCCCCCCTCTTTTTTCTTAATTTTTCTGGACTTATTTTACTTTTTCCGCGAGTATTTATATATATATTTGAAAAGGGATATTGTAAAACCTGAATATTACTTGAAACTACTATAAAAAAAAAAAAAAAAAAATAGCGCGGTACAATAAGTGCATAAGCAAACTTTTCTAAAAGAAAAATATTTCAAAAATATTTAGTTTATGCCTGCAAAAAAAAAACAACAAAAAAACGTAAAAACAAAAAAAAACGTAAATGTTTGAAAATAAACTAGCAACAAAACGTAAATGTTTGGAAAAATAAAACTTAAATATGTTTGCAAAAACAACAACAAAAAAACAAACGTAAATATGTTTGAAAAAAAAACAACAAACAAACTTAAATATGTTTGCAAAAAACAAACAAACAAAAAAAAACGCTTAAAATTAAACATTTATTTTTATTTCAACGGTGCCATTATATACATTTTGTGCTTCCGTAACTGGGTGGACAGACATTAACGCCACCTATAGTCAAACGGAGGAAACAGGCTCTCTCTTTCTTCACGATTACCGTTTTAATTTTAAGTTTAATAAATATTCCATCGATAGTTTAAAAAAATAATACTTCAATTTGTATTTACCAAAGTTACGAAAAGGCGAGAAAAACACAAGACGTGTGATCTTGCCTGGTGATTATAGAACGTTTCGTGAAAATCTCGTTCAACAGAAACAAATAATAAAATAAATAGAAAAGAGGGTTGCCTTTTTTCTGTTGTTCTTGGTCCTCGGGCCGGGATCAACTGCTAGTGCTTGCTACACAACTCTGCTACACTTAAGGTAATTTGTCCCGGTCAATGGAGGGAAAACCCTCTATACTGGGACAATTATTATTTTTGGTTCCAACCAGAGTGCCCCGTTTCAAAAGGGCCCCTTTTGCCTTTTTATCAGGGAGCTGGTTTAACCCCACATTAAAAACGCCCTTGTGTCACATTTTGCTTTGGTGAGAAAGCAAATAAATACTAATAATAAAATAAACGTGCGTGCAATTTTACGTCAGAAACTAATAATAATGTTTACGATAAAAAAAATAAAAAAAACAAGATTGAAGTAAAAATCGTGGCGGACAGTAGTCTACCAGATTATGTAGAAAAATGAAAAAAAAAAAAAAAGGTCAATATTGAAATATTTGTACGGAGTGCTCAGGTTCTAATGCAACTCTCTAGTAAATCGATCACCCATTTTAGAACCACTTGACGTTTTTAGACCAAATTTCGCGAATTTAGCTTTTTTTAAAAATTATTTTAAAAAACGAAATTAAAAAATGGCTAAATTACTTTAAAAAATGCTAAATTCGCGAAATTTAAGCCTAAAAACGCCGAGTGGTTCTAAAATTGAATGTTGCATCAGAAACTGAACATCCCCTGCAAATATTGACTTTTTTCTTTCTTTTTTTTTTTTTAAATTTTTCTTGATAAACTGGTAGACTAGTGTCCTTTTGATAATAATCCGCTGAAAAATATTTTTTAAATACAAAAATAAAAAAAATACGGAGAGAGGGCAAGATTCTTCAGGTCCGCCAAAATGGTTTTAGTTTTTCCCAATAAATGAATACATATTTTTGTTGAATGTGTATTATCAAAGTTAGAGGTGTGAGAAATAGCGACACCATATGATATCTTGTCATATATTTTTATAAATGAGTAAAACAAACAAACAAAAAAAGGCAGAAATTATTGTATGGTAATTATAGCAGAGTACAAGATCATGCTAAAATGATAATGCCGTTATTTAAAACCCCATTTTTAACATAAGGAGGGGGCTTATTTTTTAAAACTATTCTATACTTTCACCTAACAATTCAATAAACAAAAGATAACGTAAAAATGGAACGTCACTTGAACATAACAAAATAGCACGCTCCTTATTCTACATAAGAGCGGAAATTATAATATAAACAAGACATAAACAAATAAGTAAAAACGTTCTAACGTACAAAAAAATTAAATTCCAATATTTAAATAAATATTTGGTCTCTCTTATAATATTGTATGCTGTTTTCTCATTTTTAATATTTTTATACAATTATATAGAAATAATTTTTACAACAAAAGTTACAATAGTACTTACGTTACTGTGCTACTATTTGTTTTTCAAAAATAGTATTTTCAAGTTTTACGATATCTTTTGTTTATTAAATTCTCAGA
Source organism: Euprymna scolopes (assembly GCF_053919585.1). Classification (NCBI taxonomy): domain Eukaryota; kingdom Metazoa; phylum Mollusca; class Cephalopoda; order Sepiida; family Sepiolidae; genus Euprymna; species Euprymna scolopes. The sequence continues at coordinate 25,526,304 of NC_136486.1, forward strand.
TGAAAGTACAGAATAGTTGCAAAATACTCTACCCGCCATGTTAAGAATGACTTTCTAACGTTATTATTTCAGCATGGTTAACATAAGTGCCGTTAGTTATTGTTAAGTGCTCAATTCGTCAGCTTGTACTTTGTGGAGATAAACGACATAATTACGTTAAAAAAAATTTTTTTAATTTAATTAATATTAAAAACATTTTTTCTGCTGTTTAAATATTTCGCAACAGAGCAAGAAAAAAATCTGAAGAATTGTTAGAATTAAATTGAAATTTCTGATTTATATCTTAAAAAAAAAAAAAAATTAAATTGAACCTGCTAACACCCCCCACTCCCATTTAGTTGAAAGGATGGATGATGGTGATGAAGAGAAGAAAAAGGCGAATATTTGACACAAACCTGAGTTTCGGTTGTTGGCATGAAATGTACTATACGAGTCCAAGGAGGAAGAGAAGGAGGAGTGGGGGGGGGCGTAGATGCGTCGGCGAGGAATGAAGGACACTTTGACTTAACTGAATCGAAGTGGGAAAGTGTGACAAAGAATAAATGAAAAAAAAAAGAAAGAAAGAAAGAATGTATGAAGGAAAAGAGAAAAAAAATCGTCTTTTCTTTCGAGCCTGGCAAACGGTACTCAAAATTAGTATCGACATGTTTACATACACATATTACGCGCACGCGCGTATATATATATATATATATATATATATATATATATATATATATGTGTGTGTGTGTGTGTGTATGTATATATATATATAGGTGTGTGTATATATATATATGTATATATATATAGGTGTGTGTGTGTATATATATATATATAGGTATGTATATATATATATATATATATATATATATATATATATATTGGTGTGTGTTTATATATATGTATGTATACATTATATATGTATATATATGTACATATATGTATATATATATATGTATATATATGTATATATATGTATGTATATATATATATGTATATATATGTATATATATGTATGTATATATATATATACATATGTATAAATGTGTATATGTATATGTATATAAATATGTATATATATGTATGTATGTATGTATATATATATATGCATATATATGTATATATATATATATATATATATATATACATACATACATGGTTGTAGGTTCAATCCTTGGCTAACTAATGAAATGTGCTGATCTAGCCGCACTGATAAGATGAGATAGAGCGATACAGTACTGTATATGGATGGCGATAGGTGAATGTTTATTTAATGAACATTTGAGGAGATCGTTTACGAACACCAATCCATGGTCCAGTGGTTAGGACTTCCGACTATCAACGTGATGGTTGTAGGTTCATTCCACGGCTAGGGAAAGGTGCTAGTCTAGCCGCACTGATGAGTTGTGATGCAACGAAACAGTACTGTATGTGGATGATATATATCATCCACATGAAGTTAAGAAGATAAACATAGGAACTTTATTACATTATCAAGTTAGTAAGGATTACAGAAAGAGGAATACGAGAGAAACCTCTTTAGCATTTGCCGTAAGGACTCTGACAGACATATGCAAAGGCTTGGAGTTTATATTCGAAACACCCTCCCCTTGACTAGAGAAACAAAACTAGAATCGGACGATCAAGCCTTTATGTGCTTTAGACTTAACATGCAACATAACATTAGCTACTTTTATTTTCTCTACCGCTCTCCCTCGACCCAGGACTGTGCCCTAATAAACAAAGTCTTTGACAGCATAGATACAGCACTTTCCCTCGACACTAGCGCACAAGTACATGTAGTTGGTGACTTCAATGTTCACCACAGCAACTAGCTTGGATTTTCTACTTACACAGACGCAGCTGGTACCACAACACATAGCTTCTCTATATCTCATTCCCAATCACAGATGATTATGTTTCCAACCCGTTTCCCAGACCAGCAAGAACAACACGCATCACTTCTACATCTGTTTCTGACCACAGTTCTCGATGATTGCGAAACGAATGCCCACAGCCTACTTGGGAACGCCAATGATTCGGTGATAATGGTTTAAATCGCCCTAAACTCTAGAGCAAAAACTGAAGATCTATTGCTCAAAACAACGAGATATTATAAAAAGGCCGACTGGGAAGCCATCAGGGATCTTATCAGAAACGCCCCATGACAAAATATCTTTTCACTTCCTGCTGAACAGTGTGCAAATGAGGCCACTGAAATGGCAATTAAAGCACATGTTCCCACGCGGAAATTTTATAGCAAGCCCGACTCTCCCCAATGGTTTACTTCTACTTGTGCAGCTGCCATAGCACAAAGGCAGCATGCGTATCACAGATTTAACCGACATAAGTCCAGTTCAAACAAACAGAAGCATATAGAAGCCAGAATAATTATAAGAAAGAAATAGCAACAGCTAAGAGAGAATTTACTGAAACCACCAAAAAATGCATCGAAGCACAGAAATTAGGAACCCGTGACTTCTGGAAAATCTACAACAGTGTAGTAAATAATGGGCAATCAACAATTCCCCCACTATCCAACAATCATGAGGTTGTTTGCTCAGAAACCGAGAAGGCTAACATGCTTGCTATAACCCTAACCCCCTCTCTGTCCGAGGGCCAGGCCGCATTCGTCGCTATCCTGGTTACGGGAGCATACTTGTGATGTACTTCTGCCCGTGTTCGTCGCTCCCAGCTCGCAGGACCATAGATGCAACCCAGCAGGGCTACATTCTTACTTGTCTAGTGGTGGACCCCTCAAGGGTGACCAGACTCTCACTGGTCACTGGAAAATATCTTTCTGCTGCTCAGGGCACGCAAAATGTGCATGACCCTAAGTCCGTGTGGCAACATTGTTGATTTCGGCCGTCACTCTGGCTTTGTGCTGGATCCAGTCTGTCTCCTTCATCATCTGGCGTCAGGGCATACCTGAAATAAACTGCATCTTCATTCAGGCTGGCAAATCGAGAAACAAGGAAAAACTCTGGGACATTGTTATATAACGAAACAAAATAATTATTCATAAATCGTTTTACACTTGTTTAGTCGAGTTCTTTGATTCAAGCTTCATGATGCAGGTTGCTTACTTAAGTTCCACTAATCAATTTCCCAGCTAAGAACAAGAGCTTTTCAACTTAGCTCTTATGGATGTTTCTCCTCCCCCACCCCCTACCCCAGGTGGGGCGAGAGCGATGTGGACGTCTCGATGCCAGTCAGTAAAAGGACCCTAACTCTAAAAAGCCAATCGTTTTTATCAAATCACAAATTCATCCTTCCACCTTTTTGGAGTTATTCTTTCTTTTTCTTTTAGAGCTTATCTCTACCAGACCTCAACCCCCCCCCCTGCACTGAGGTTTTTTACTTGTTACCAATTAGGCATGATTAGTCAACCAGGTCGAACAATGCCTGGCGGTGACCCCTACTTTTTGACCCCCATTCTTCATCTCGCTCAACAGAGATTTTAAAAACAACCTTTCCGTTGTTGATAGATATATAACAGCAGATGAGATAAAACAAATTATTATTTGCTTTGTCTCTTTCTGACAAAATCACATAGACATTTGTTTTGTCCCAATCAGACATTAACACCCCCCTCTTCTGCCCTCTCTTCCCCTATTTTAAAAACAAGACCATCTCTTTTGACATGTAGACAATTCAAAATCTGTCTCCTTCTTCTCTTCCTCTATTTGAAAAGCAAGATCATCTGATGTCGCCAGGGATCTCGTCATACTTGCCAGTTGGTTTGCCTCCAAATCCACACTGGACCATGCTAACCACCCTCTCCCTGACTTTCCTTTGCGGACAGAAGCCACTCTAGACGATTTGAAAATCACCCCTTCTCAGGTGCATGCTATGATAAAAAATCTTGACACTTCAAAAGCATGTGGACCTGATCTCATCCCGGCTGTGCTGTTAAAAAAGTGCTCCGCCGACATAGCTCCAGTTCTCTCCAAACTTTACAACAAATGCCTTAATGAATCTTGCTTTCCTGCCTTTTTTCTTTTTTTTTTACATAGGCGTCACCACTTATCAAGGCCGAAAGGCCACTCAAGGACAAGGGTTAAAGAGTGTACAGTAGCCAAAAGGACAATATAGTAATCAATAGTAATGGAAGTTTGGAAAATTTGTTAACTTAAGTGTAACGGCTCATCAGAAACTTGTTCACGTTGGACTTGAAGACAACCATATTATAGACAGCTGGAAAGCAGGAAAATGGAAGACAATTCCACAGGCATGCAGTTCTAAGAAAGAAGCTTTGATCATGGAATCTACATTTAAGTTTAGGCACAGATAAAGAGTGGGGGGAATTATTGATAGTTTTTCAGCTAGACGAGTGTATCTTGTGAAAGTTTGGCGAGGGAGAACCATAGATTGAAGCTCAGTCGAACGCTTTCCATGAAAATAATGATAAAGCAGAGACAAACTTGCAACATGTCTTCTGTGAGATAGAGGTTGCAGCGAAGAGAAAAGGACATCTCCTACAAGGCCACAAAGTCTATTTTGAACCGTATCAAGGCAGGACAAGTCTTTTCTAGCAGCTCCTGCCCATATGTGGCAACAGTATTCCATCCTTGGACGTATTTGGCTCTTATATAGATAGAGAATTCCATCAGCAGTGAGATATCTACTGGATCGATAGAAGGATCCAACCATTTTTCCAGCAGCCTTGGCAACAGATTTGATGTACGTATTCCATTTAAGATCAGGAGTAAAGGTCAAGCCCAGAAGCTTGTCAAAACATAAGGCCTCCCCAAGACAAGAGCCATTCATTTTAATTGATGGCAGATGTGGATCAAAATGTTGATGTAACGATAGAAGCTTGGTTTTAGATGCATTAAAAGTAATCAGCCACTCCTTTCCCCATTGTACAACGTGATCAAGATCAGAGGAAAGAGAATCGGAGAGAACTTGGTCGTTTACTGACTTAGAAGTGCTACCATAGATGGTAGTGTCATCAGCAAAAATGCCTACAAATGATGTAAGGATGTGATTTGGAAGATCATTAGTGTAGATCAGGAAAAGAGTTGGGCCAGGATAGACCCCTGAGGGACTCCAGCATTAATACTGTGGGCTTCTGATTTCTGCCTATCAACTACTACTCTTATGAACCTGTCAGAAAGAAATGATTTAATAACTGAAAAGACATTTCCAGCAATACCATGGCTAGAGATCTTGTGAAGTAAACCTTTATGCCATACCCTATCAAAGGCCTTAGATATGTCAAGAGCAATTGCCCTAGAAAGGTTGCCTCTGTCGAGAGATTTGCTAATCCTATGAGATATAACTGTAAGCACATCTGTAGATCTAGCAGAATGGAAACCATATTGTGTGTGTCACTAAGAAGATTATTTTTGCTAAGATGGTTGATTACTTCTCTATTTAACACAGATTACTCATGACGCACAGGAGACTTATTGGCCTGTACTGAGAGGGGGATGAGCGATCACCTGAATTCTTAAATACAGGGCATACTGATGAGATTTTCCGGGGTGATGGGAAGCAATTCTCCTTAAGACAACGTTTAAACAGTTTTGTAAGTATGGGCACTAGTTCTGGTTTAAGTTTTTTGAGTACTATAATTGGAATACCGTCAGTGCCGGTTGCTTTACTGGAATCAAGGTTTTTGATTAGCTTGCAACATCACGTACAGATATTTGTATATCACATAGCATGTTTTCTGATACAGCAGGAAATATTGGGGGTTGGCGGCCTTGGTCGCAAAGGGTAGAATTAGCTGCAGCTGGAAAACTGCTTCTGTGGTACCAGTTTTCAAGAATTCTGGCAAAAGAGCTGACCTAGTAAATTATCGCCCCATTAGCCTCCTGAGATGTCGAGACGTGTATGTAATGACATTTTATAACACTGATATATAATACAATTTCACTTTACCTTTTTGTAAGAATCATAAGACAAGACGAGCTTTACAAATCACATGGTTTTATTTCTTCACGACCGGCCGTGGTTTCCATCATCAAGAATTCAAAGCTTCACATTTTAGTTTCAAAGTGATCGTCTCGCTTCTGACTCTCTCTCTCTCTCTCTCTGACCACTAACTAACTAATGCTCACTTCCTATATTGAGAAATCCATGCATGTCCGGCCAACGTGACTAAAATTCATGTGCCATCAACATGCGTGGACTTGCACATTTCCTGAACATTCTTTCCCAATAACCTATTTTTTTCTTTGATGTTTTTACAAAGGAATTTAACCTACATATCTAATTTATTTAACCCATATTTTATTATCCACATTCTTTTAACAATTGAATAGTTTATTTATTATTTATTTCACCAGAATTAACAATTTACTGGACATTCCATTTAAACCTATTGTTCTTTAAAACTTATGTCCAGGATTCGATTTCTGCTTTCTCTTATTTTCATTTTAACTAATCTCTCTATTTTTATACTTACATGAAAAGGGGACAGCCCTTATCATGTAACAATATTATTGGAATACCGTCAGTGCCGGTTGCTTTACTGGAATCAAGGTTTTTGATTAGCTTGCAACATCACGTACAGATATTTGTATATCACATAGCATGTTTCCTGATACAGCAGGAAATATTGGGGGTTGGCGGCCTTGGTCGCAAAGGGTAGAATTAGCTGCAGCTGGAAAACTGCTTCTATGGTACCAGTTTTCAAGAATTCTTGCAAAAGAGCTGACCTAGTAAATTATCGCCCCATTAGCCTCCTCCAACTTTTCGCCAAAATATTTGAGTCCATAATTAGCCAAGTTCTACAGTCTCACCTTACAGATGCTAAACTTCTGACCGACCAATAATATGGATTTAGGCAAGCCCATTCCACAGCTGACATCCTTACTGTAATCTCTGAACGTATATACCATTCACTGAACAAAGCAGGGAGCATAGAGCGGTAGCTCTAGATATATCTAAAGCTTTTGACAGGGAATGACATGAAGGTCTTCTTAGGAAAATCAGATCATACGGTATCACTGGTAGAATACTTAACATAATTAAATCCTTTTTAGATAAGAGAAAAATCTAAGTTGTCCTCGACGGTCGTACATCTAAACAATATGATATAAATGCGGGACCTCTATTATTCCTAATATTCATAAATGACCTCCCTGACAAAATTGTCTGTGAGATTGGGTATATATGCTGATGACACCATGCTCTATAACAGACATGAACGGAAAACAAATGAACACATATCTAAAGAAATGGCAGAAACACTAGAGAATGACCTCCGATCTGTAGTGAAATGGGGACAAAAATGGATGGTCCCATTCAATGCTGCCAAGACTAAACTTGTTTCCCTCAATAATTACAAGAAACCTTCTCTGCCACCAATAGCAATGGCCAAAGACTCTTTATCTGAAAATACATCTTTTAAACTCTTTATCTGAAAATACATCTTTTAAACTCCTCAACCTAACGTTCACAGGAAGCATGAGTTGGAACAATTACATTGAGAGTATTGCTAGGACCACTGCGAAGAAGGTAGGTTCTCTCTACCATGCTAGAAAGCTAATAACGCCTGAAAGTATCCTATAAAGCCACCATTCGCCCATGTATGGAGTATTCTTGCCATATTTGGGCTGGTGAATCTGCTACTAGTTTCTCGCTCCTAGACAAGGTTCAAAAGAGAGTCACCAACCTGATAGATCCTGAACTGTCATCTAAGCTTCAGCCTCTGTCCCATCGACAAAATGTTGCATCCCTCTGTCTGTTCTACAAGTACTTTAACAGCGACTGCTCTAATGAACTGCAAGCACTTGTACCCCCTCGACATAAATGCCCCCGACAAACCTGACAAGCAGCTAAATTCCACTCCTTCACAGTTGAGATCACTAGATGTAAGAGAGCCTTCTACTCCAGTAGTTTCTTCCTCAGAACCACTAGACTTTGGAATTCCCTTTCGGGTCGCTGCTTCCCCAACTGTACTGACATGCAGAAGTTCAGGTGTAACGTGAACCAACACCTTGCTGCTTAACTCCCTACAATCTTCTCTCTAAAAAGAGGAACAGGAGAGGAAAGAAAGAGAAATGGGGAGCCAGCTGACCGGTTTCGACCCTCGCTTCTCAAAGCTGTATCAAGGGAATTTTTAAAAATGAATGAAAAAGTGATTAAAATTGCGTTTTATTCAATTTATGGGGAGAAAAAAAAAAGTAGGAAAACGATTAAAATAAAACAGCGTTATGGTCGAATACCCTAGAGATTAATCACGTTCAAACCCAGGAGGCATTCCCTTTGCTTGCAAAGGGAAGGTTTTCTTAGTCGAACATGAATAGTCTCCAAGATCTTAAGGTGATATAGTGAATGAGCACGATTCAGAATAGAAAAAGAGTCCATGCTAAAGTTCGCTGCACAAGACGGGTTTTAAGTAAATGATCAGTAATTGAAGACCTGTATGTATTAGTAACAACGTCCTTTGCCCGGTAGGTTCCATTCCTAATTTTACTGGGCACATGTTGTTGGATTCTTCCATCTAATCTTAATGTCCTTCGACCCAAGTAGTTGGCACCGCAACCACATTCAAAATTGTAAATAACGTTACTATTATGGTGGTGGGGGGGGGGGTAGAACGTCTTTTCGAGAAGATGGTGATAAAATTCTTGTAGAGAACACAACACTCACCGTGGCAGCAAAATAACATCCATGAACTGCTGAACTTATTTGTTTGGCAAATTTCTCACTTGCTGTACCCAACCAAGGCAAACGAAGATAAATTGGACATTTGGCCACTATATTCTCTTTAATTCGAGAGAATTCAGCCAATTTCCTTTGAATAACTGACCTAATCACATCTAGTGTACCCGTTTTTGGATAAAGTATCCGTAATTGTTTCCAATTCCTCATGTAATTTTAACTTGGAAAAATCATGGGGGCACAATGTGTAAGGGTCCAAATTAGATTTATCTTAAGTTTTTTAGGGCAAAATGAATCCCAACGAGTGTACAATCCTGTAAATGTTGGTTTACGGTATATAGATGTATGGTAACTAGATGGTGTTTTTGTTACCAATACATCAAGGAAAGCTATGGATGAATTGCACTCTCCCTCATAGATGTACTTTAACGCAGGATGCATTCCATTGAGTAAGGAGAAAAAAGTGTTTGCTTCCGTTTGGTTATTAAATAAACAGAATGTGTCGTCAACATATCGGAAGTACACTAATGGTTTTATGGGTCCAGATGGTAAGCGCTCTTCATAGAACCCCACAAAAATATTCGCCATGGTCGATCCAAGTACTGAGCCCATGGCCACACCATCTTTTTGCCAATACATAATATTGTTGAAACTAAATTCTAAGGATGTCATGATAAATTTCATAAGTTCAATAAAGATGTTTTCAGGAATAGGAGGAGGTGATATCCGGCCCCGATATAAAAAATCTCCACAGATATCTATAGTTTCCAAAACAGAGACACAAGTAAAAAGATTGCTAATGTCATAAGAACACATAAATCTGTTAACAATCTTAGACTTTTTAATAAAGTCAGCAAAATAAAATGAATCTTTAAGACAATATTTACTATAATGTTGTAAAACAGGTTGTAAAATGTCAAAGATCCATTTTGAGACCTTGTGTTGCGATAACCCTACCATGGAGAGAATGGACCTTAATGGGATATCCGCTTTATGGGTTTTAGGGAGACCATATAACCTTGGGCGGATAAATCCAGAGGGTTTTATCTCAGTAGTTCATCGGAAGTACACCGTTTTTGACCCACTTGACCAGTTTCTTTTGAAATTTAGTTTCCAAGGAGGCGGTTGAATCATGAGTTGCGACAAAGCCCAATTTTTCAAATTTGTCTTTGTCATCTAGTATTACTGACATTTTGTCAACATACTCATGATGATTTTGTATAATAGATGGGGTAAAAGTTATGGGGGTAAAAAGTGTCATTTTTTGCAATTTTGGGGCATTTGTGACCCCTTTTGAGCTCCTGAGAATGCCGAATCCCAGTAAAAATGGACAAATAATGCAGTTTCACGCCTTAAGACATGTATATTTGAATTCAGCACCATGGAAAACCACTATACATATACATGACAAGTTTTTGAATAATATGAAAAAAGAGTTTCAAAAAGGCATGTTTTTTAGACCTAAAAGTCCCAGAGGGATGCGAACCAGAATTTTGCCAGGGTCACCCATACTGAATTTATATTAAGAACAATGGTCTCTACATTTTGGCCAAGTTTCAGAAAAATCTAATGGATGGATCAAATGTTATGGGGCAAAAAGTGTAATTTTTGGCCATTTTGGGGCATTTTTTACCTCTTTTGGGCCCCTGGGGGCGCAACGTGAATTTTTGTAAAAAAAATTTTTTCTGTGCACATCTATTTAATGAAATAAAATTTGTGGCAAAATTTCAGGAAAAACTAATGAACGGTTATCTGGCAATAGTCCAGAATAACGGACGCATGGGCGCCATTGAAAACATAGGCCCGTCTCCGATAAATCAGGGGACCAATAAAAAGAATGTTAGAAAGACTTACTTACAGAAAATGAGGGTTTTTTTTAAGTCCCCCGACAAAAGGAGGGTGGACTTGTAAATTCAACCTTATCCGTTCATCTGTCAGCACTTTTCTCAATAACTACTCCTTGGAATTTTTTTAAATTTAGCGCAAACATTAAACATGATATGAGTAAAAAGTAACTGAATGGATTTTCCAGAGAAAACTCCGGTTGCCCACCCCTCTAGAAGTGCCTTTCAGGTTAAAATGGCTAAAATTGACACTTTTGTGTTTATTTAAAAAAATTGATGCCTTGGATTTTTATAAAACTATATTATAAAAATGACAGACTTCGTCATTTCTTTTTTTGCATGACGCAGAACTCAAATTTACATATGTTTAGGCCTAAAACTACACCGTTTGTTTATTTTAACCAGGATTTGACATCCCCTGAGGACTAAATTGGGGGGGGGGCTGAACTTAGTCATTTTTTTATGCCTCGTTCACGGGGACCATGCATGTTTCACTTGTTTTAACTTAATGAGGAGCGTATAAAATTAAAAAAAAAAAAGATTTTTTATTCAATTCTTACATAAATTAAGAACTTGCCCCTTTTCTTTTTTTCTTTTTTTTTCTTTTTCTTTTCTTTTTCTTTTTTTCATAGAAAAGTTATTGTTTACACAAATTGAAGTAATATTTTTTTTTTTCTTGCGGATACGTTACAAAAATGGATTTTGGAATTAACTAAAGTGCTACAAGTCACTTTGCAACAACAATTCCAACAACGTCAACTGGAACAACAAAAACAACACCAATAACAAGGGAAAGTTTGAAAAGTTATTCAAGATGGCAAAAGAAAATAAACCACTTTTGGAAGACGTATTTTCTAGGGCAACAAAATCACTAGGTTCGAGGACTTTTTTTTTTAACGCTAGTATAAAAATAAATGTGGGTAAAATTGTTACTTGATTCAAGAAATGATATCTTAGTAATAAACGAAAAAACCTTGGGAAAAAAAAGAAAAGGTTTCCCATGGTTAACAAAGACAGAAAACAAGGATGTCAAGTACAAAAAGTTCAAAGAACTAAATTGTAACATTCCGTTCATGAGAAAAACTCATAGATCGATATTTTTTTTTTCTTTCCCCCTTTGAAGATTGTAACATTGGGTTTTATTGAAACCAGCCGAGAACTCTTTTTAGTATCCTCGTTGTTCCCTTAAGAGCAATTGTCTGGATCTCTTTTGCACTTGGTTCACCAGGAATATTAGTTAGGTAGGACTTCAGGTTCTTCTTCATAATCCATGTAGCACCTATAATAACTGGTATGATTGATATTTCCCTAGGATTCCTGTTTCTTTTCATATCATATATGAGACGTTAATATTTGGTCTGTTTCTCTCTCTCAGCTCTATTCAGTCCTCCATCATTAGGAACACTCACTTCAACCAAGGTTGCCACTCTCTCTGACTTATTCCATATAACTATGTCAGGTTTCACAGCAGCATTTTCAAGGTAGGTGGCTGTAGGGATTACATGGTTGTAATGTATGGTAAATAAATCATTTCCAACTGTTTTTTCAGGTTGATGTTCCCAGGACTTGCTGCTACACTGGATGTTTAATTTTTTACAGATAGTTCAGTGGAGGGACTTATATACTCGTGTAACCCACTTACTCCTTCAATGACATCCAGTGAGTGACGTCACCAAATTTTGGATCATTTTTGGATCCTGGTTGGTCTCTTGGTGCTCAGTGGTCACTCTGGCATGAGGGCTTGATGTTGAAATGTCCTGTTCAGTGAATTACCAATTTCCCCCACATCGTAAAAAAAAGATTGAAAGGGCAAATTGTCCAGCACTGTCACCAAGGTCTGTATCACCGGGGAGTAAAGGTCATTTAAGCCAAAAGAAGAAAGAATGACACTTCAATGATTGGTTTTTTGGGATAAAATAAACATAGAACAAAAAAATCATACACTCTGATTTTTCACAAGTCTCAACCAAAGCCCTCAACATTTGTGTGTGGACGGCGCCTTTTGATCAGTTTGGATGATTTTTAAGTTTAGTCATAGACCCTTCAATGACACATAGTCCAGTGGGGGAGAAAACAGACATGTCTGGGCAGTTTTCCAACTCATAGGTCAATCTTTTAACAACATGCTGTCCAGGAGAAGCAAAGAGGTGTCTCTCAGCCCAGTCAAGTCTCTCTCTCTCTCTCTCTTCTGGCGCTCTCTGTCTGACTATGTCTGTCTCACTGTGTTCTATTGAGAAGCGGGGGGGGGGGGCATAGCTCGACTCATCTGACCACTAAAATTAAATTTATAATTCTCAATAATATATTATCGGTAAAATCTTCTACAATCCCCAACTTTGTAAAATGCATTATCAGACTATGAGTGGCTAATAGACTTTTAGGTTTGCTTTTCTTTTTCTTCTTCTTCTTTTATCTTCAACCTCTCCCTGCCATCACGAACAGGAGGCCTCTCCTACCCTTTCTCTGTTTAATCCCTTATCAGTCTCCACCCCAAAAATGGGATTAACAGTCGTATTTTAATTAAACGCAGTACATGTGTGTGTATGTGGTCTCCTCAGCCCTCTCGGTAAGCCATTCACCTGCTTGACATATTTTGGGAAACCCAGTTAATAGCATCTTGTCCCTGATATCAGCAAATTCATAATTCAGTTTATGATGGCAACGAAAACGAAACTTACAGCCATATCTTCGGAGATGTAAAAGACCATCCCATCTGAAGAGGCTTGACATACTCAACAAAGAGGTATTATTTCGGGTTGTTGTCGAAAATCAATTTCCCAATTCCCAAATCTTCGGGGGGGGGGGGGAATTTAATTTACTGCCAAATTCCACTTAGGGTTTATGGCATAGAAAATAGTTCAGCAAATGTTTTTTGCAAAACCTCGAATAACTCTTATCAATCTATTTTCTTTTATAAACTTCTACGAACCTTTAACACAGTTTTAGGCTTGTTCTTTCTTCCCACTTCCTTTTTCAACATTTTCTTTTCCTATCCGCTACCATCTTCAGAAGATACAGGATGGAATGATAAAGTTGTTGCCCAAGAAAAGGCGACATGGTTCCATTTCCGTTTGATAAAACCGGTTTTCCTTTTTTGTTGCAGACCATCTACTAGTTGAACAGTTTCGTACAAATCCCAAGAGCATTAGCAGCCTGCTATCATGTTTGAATGAGCAAGATCAGAGATGCGCCACTGTACAACTCGTGCTCTCTACCGAACCAAGTTATGACAACAGGACTATTGCCAACACCCTCAAATGCAAATTCGGACAGTTCATGGCTGAAAGTTACATGATGCGTTCAACGAGTGATGTCGGAGACACTCCGCTGTACAATTTATGCTCTCTACTGATCCAAGTTATGACAACAGGACCATTGCCAGCACCCTCAAAATGCATCACTGGATTGCCATGAATAACAAGGATGTGTCCAGAGTGATGAAAACAAAGTTTCTAGCCACAGTTATGGTCTTTGATATGGTTTCAAGTGAGAGCCACATCATGCCACCTCACATCTTTGAAATTGGCTTCAAAGTCAGCATCAAATAGTACCTGGCTGTGCAAAAGAGTATGGTGATCCCCTGGTGTAATCAGGTGGCTGCTGGCAGTGTGGCAGCAGGACTCGGCGCTGGCCGACAAGTTTAAAGAGACCCAGGCTTGGTTTCACGAGTGCTACAACTTTGTACCCTTCATTGATTGCCCCTCCTTTTCTCCCCTGACCTGAATCTGCTGGATTACTTTGTTTGGTCATATGTCGAGAACATCACCAACATGACCTCCCACAACACTAAAGCCATCCTGATTGCCACCATTGACAGAGCTCCTGCCGGCACATGCGGACCTTATCACGATGGTGACTGAGGCTGAAGGCAGCTACATTGAATAGATGTCAGCTCTACTACAAGTTACCTGAATTGATTTTTTCAATAAAAGTTTTAAGATAAATCTGTGTATTGCTTTCTTTAGGGCTACAACTTTATCGTTCCACCCTGTATATTCACTAACTTAAACAGTGCTAGATTGTTTTCAAAATTGGATTTATCTGAAGCTTATCTTCATGTTAAAGTCAGTGAAGAATGACAATAAACTCACATAAAGGAATTTTCAAACCTAATCATCTTTTTGGATTCAAGGTAGCTCCAAGCTGCTTCCAGCAAATAATGGGCACGATGTTGGCTGGTATGGAAGATGTAATGCCATATTTGGATGATATCTAGAAAAGTGAAATTGTCTGTCTGTCTGTGTGTAAATTTCCCTACCAAATTACTGTCCATTGTCATTCTACAGACTCGAGATTTGACATAAGGGGTATTGAGATTTGGGAAAATCTTTTAAATCGGTTTTCGTCTAGAAATTTGGCTGTCAAGGGGTCAAAGTTCAACGATTCGACCTTTGAAAACTCTTCCAAACTCCTCCGACAATTTTGGATCTAAACACTTGAAATTTTAGATGTAGGTTACTTGGGTATGGATCAAACTTTTTAATCTGATTTGACCTCCAAAACAATGTTAAGGGGTCGAAATTGGGGTCAAAGTTAAAAAAAATTTGACATCTGCGGTCTCTACCAAATTACTCAGCCGATTTTTCATCTAAACATTTGAAATTTTATATAACGTGTATTCAGACATAGAGCAAGCTTTTTAATCTGAAAATTTGGCTGCCAAAGGGTCAAAGTTCAAAAGATTTGACTTTTGCAGTCTCTAGCAAACTATTCAGCCAATTTTGGGTCTAAACATTTGGAATTTTACATAACGGGTATTCAGACATCTGGCAAGCTTTTTAATTAGTTTTGGGGCGAAAATTTGGCCGCCAAGAGGTGAAAGTTAAAAGAGTTGACCTTTGCAGACTCTACCAAACTCCTCTAACAATTTTGGGTCTAAACACTTGAAATTTTAGATGTAGGTTACCTGGACATGAGTCAAATTTTTTAATATATATATATATATATATATGCACATAAAGTTATGAACAGTACATAGGGCCCAAGCAAAGCCGGGATGAACTGCTAGTTTTTATAAAAAGCAAAAATTAGACGCAACATAAATTTCATATTAGGGTAGTATTTCAGAAAATTGAAGAATACGGATTCAAGCCGAGTTCTAAGAAATACGAGTTCTTCTTAAAGAAGATAAAGTATTTAGGGCAGATAATTGATATTAAAATAAGAAAACCAGACCCAGAAGAGGCTGAAGCTATTAAGAATATGGCCGCACCTGATAACGTTGCTAAACTCCAGACTCTCTTGGGATTAGTAAGTTACTATAGCATATATATATCTATATCTCTATATATACAGTGATGATCATATTTATTGGCACGGTAAAATAAAAGTTAAATTTTGTCTAATAAATTCTAAAAAAGGGATTAAATTAAAGAAAATAACAAAGTATATTATGTATTTTTAACTGGCCTTTCCGATGCAGCAATCAGATTTTAGAAAAAATAAATAACAAAGGAACAACAAACATAATTGCAAAAAACCCTTGTTCAAAATTATTGGCACGATTTATTTAATAATCAATTGTATAGCCTTTGGCCTTGATTACCTTCCTCAGTCGCTTTTCATAGTTTACAACCAAGTTGTTGCACTCTTCAGTAGTAATTTTAGCCCACTCTTCCTGACAATAATCCTCCAATTGAATAAGATTCTTAGGCTTCCTTTGCATTACCCTCAATTTTAATGTTCTCCATAAATTTTCAATTGGATTAAGGTCTGGGCTTTGTGATGGCCACTCCAAAACATTAATATGATTGTCCTCAAGCCATTTCTTAGTCAGTTTAGCCGAATGCTTTGGGTCATTATCTTGCATGAACCACCAACGACGACCAAGTGAGAGCTCTTTAGCCGAGTCTTTCAGGTTTTCATCCAATATGTTAACATTATCTTCCTTTTTTATGCTACCTGTGACCTTAACAAGTCGCCCTGGTCCAGAGGCAGCAAAGGATCCCCAAAACATCAAGCTGCCTCCACCGTGCTTCACTGTGGGTATGGTGTTCTTAGGCAGGAAAGCTTCGCCAGATTTTCTGTAAATATAAGACACTTTATTATGGCCAAATAACTCTATTTTCGTTTCGTCAGTCCATAGAACACGTTTCCAGAATGCAACATCTTTATCAATATGACGTTTTGCAAAGGCTAGCCTTGCTTTCAGGTGCATAGGCTTCAATAAGGGAGTCTTTCTCGGACGACATGCTTTTAAACCATCTCTCTTCAAAACTCTACCAACTGTATGTCGAGATACATTCACTCCAGAGGTGCTCTGTTCATCAACAATCTCCCCAACAGAGATCCTTGGGTTTTGTTTTACTTGTCGAACAATTTTCCGTTCATCTCTTGGGGAAAGAATCCTTTTTCTCCCTCTACCCTCTAAACTCATAACGTGGCCTTGCGATTTGAACTTGTTTATTATGGCTCTAACAGTGGATTTGGGAAGGTTTAGCTTCTTTGAAATCTTATCATAGCCCTCCCCATTGGTATGGCATGCTACAACAAGCTTCCTGACGTCTTCGCTGTGTTCCTTAGTTTTAACCATGGCGATTGAAAATTATAATTTAGTCACTTATAATAGTTTAAATAAATCGCTATCTAAAAATTATCTGAAAAAAATTATTCACTGAATTAGCGTTAAACAAGCATAATATGGCTATAAAAAAGTTCAGAAAGCACGTAAACCGGAAATTGATTGATATTATACTGATACTAAAAGAAAAACAAAGCCGTGCCAATAATTTTGAACAAGGGTTTTTTGCAATTATGTTTGTTGTTCCTTTGTTATTTATTTTTTCTAAAATCCGATTGCTGCATCGGAAAGGCCAGTTAAAAATACATAATATACTTTGTTATTTTCTTTAATTTAATCCCTTTTTTAGAATTTATTAGACAAAATTTAACTTTTATTTTACCGTGCCAATAAATATGATCATCACTGTATATATATATATATATATATATATATATATATATAAGTTACTATAGCATATATATCCTGAAAGTGTATGATATGAAAGTTCTGTTCAATAAGTTGTTAGAAAATGGACACAAAGTGGGTATGGTTAGAAGAATACGAAAGAGTGAAAAAAAATAGAGAATGGTAAAGAGATAGGAATTTTATGTTAGACTTGTGTCCCGGGCAACGCTGGATAGTACTACTAGTTTTATATGAACAAGTTTGGTTCCGGACAAATCTATTGGTATATTAGTTTCATTCTCATCCCTTTTCTTTCAGATGAGTGAGGAGCCAAAAACACCAATAGTAGATATCGACTTACAGCCCACTTCAGGATTGCCTGGGCATTTTCAGCAGCATTCCCCGTTAGGGGCGCCTCAGGCTACAATCATTTGTATCCTTCTTCCTAAACAATAAATAAGATCATTTGTGTCATGTTATGGTACAGAATTTGGCACAAGCCCATAAAATTTTAGAGGGAGGGGAGTGGACCTGTTGTTGATTTACCTGCCTCCCCATGAGGGCTAGATGCGATTTGTGGTCGAGTTTAATGTGAGATGTGTTTATATTTCTGTGTAACACAGGGCCATTCATGGTCAGCAATGAATTATAACATAGTGCAGATGAACGTATGTAAATGTATGCGAAATAACGTCACGAGTAGGGAAAAATAAAGATTTTAAAAAGGAGATCACGTTAAAGACGGGGAGAATGTTCGAGATCATGTGAGAGGCATGGAGAACATTCGAGATCACATGGGTGACGTCACGGCCATAACAATGAGGGAATAAATGTTGTTGTCACAAAGAAAAAACGAGTTGAAGTTATTTTCTATTCTATATATTTATATTATAACTGACTCCTATATATTTATATGATAACTGACTCCTATATATTTATATTATAACTGACTCCTATATATTTATATGATAACTGACTCCTATATATTTATATTATAACTGACTCCTATATATTTATATGATAACTGACTCCTATATATTTATATGATAACTGACTCTTTTGACCTCCTCTTCCTTTACTCTACATCAGTACATTTCCAGACATGCTCATATGTAACATAGCGTGGACGGCTGTATGCAAATGCACAAGAAATAACGTCATTGATAGGGAAAAATAAAGATTTTAAAAAGGAGATCACCTTAGAGATGTTGAGCATGTTAGAGATCGCATGGGTGACGTCACGGCCGTAACAATCAGGAAATAAATGCCATTGTTACAAAGAAAAAGTGAGTTGAAGTTATTTTTCTATTCTGTGTCTACCTTGCGACTGAGGCCACAACGTGTTGGTTCCCGGACAATGTTACAGAATTACCTACAGAAATTGCCAATTTGGAACTGTTGGCCTTCCTTGATGAGAGCTTGCAATTTCCCCACAGAATATAACATTTTCAAAGCCAATGCCAAAGGATTACTAGTTAGAACCGTCCTCATAAATATTCAGGCCTGATTCTCACAATCATTCAATCTTTATCTGGGTTCTGACCTTGAAAAATGGTGGCCATTTTAATATAATACTAATACTACCACTACTAATACTACTACTATTACGACTAATAATAATAATTATTCATTCGTCCATGCATAGAGTATTGTTGCCACATCTGGGCTGGTGTATCTACCACTAGCCTCTCCCTCTTGGATAGTGTTGGATATTCTCCAATCTAATAGGTCCCACATTGTCAACTAAGCTCCAGCCCCTGTCCCATCGCCACAGTGTTACATCTCTGTGCCTGATTTACAGATATTTTAGTGAAATGTGCTCTGATAAATTCGTTGCACTTGTTCGTCCTCAACATACATATCCCGACAAATCCGCTTAGCAACAAAATCTCACCCCATCACTGTTGAGGTCCCTAAATGCCATAAAGCTTTTTAAACTAATAGTTTCCTCCCTCAGAACAGCTAGAATTTGGAATTCCCTTCCTGCTACCTTCTTCTCTGTATTGATATGCAGAAGTTTAAATGTAATGTAAACCAATATCTTGTTAATCTTTCCTTGGCATGTTCCCAAATAGTAGCCTCTTACGTGCAAGTGGCGATATGCCTTGTTAGAAATGAACATGAGTAAAAAAAATAATAATTAACTTCCTCGCTTCTTGTTTGAAGAACACACTGCCACTGAACTGCTTCCTTACTGATTACAACTTGGTTATCTCCAAAGCCAATGTCAACCATCCTCACAAATATTCGGACATGAATTTAACAAGCATATAATCCTATTAACTTTTATCCTCGAGTGACATCTGGCCTTGAAAAGTTGTGATTACTTTCATTGAAAAAACATCTGGAGGGAGTAATGCTTGGGACGATAACATTCTGAGAACGGAAGAAGTCCACACATCTTACCTGTTGTTCTTTCAACTGTAAATCCTTATTTTGAGTAGACCTCACACCTGCACTCATTACTAATAGCGACCATAATACCGCATTTACTGTAGTGCTAAAATAAAAAAAATAAATAAATAAAGGAAATTAACTTTGAAGCAATTATTAAAAATGCTAAATGAAATTTATCAAAAGAAACAGAAAAATATTTAGCTGCTGCTGCTTTTTCTCGTTTATGAAAGGAAATGCAGAAAAAAAATGCATTTTGTTTTTCCATCTTCATTCGCCCCAAACGATCATCCCCAACTGCACTCTCACTCTCTCTCTCTCTCTCTCTCTCTCTCTCTCTATATATATATATATATATATATATATATATATATATATATATATATATATATAACAACATTTTTTTATAGATCAGGTTTCTTTTTATTTTTAGAATGACCTATATACAGTAAGTGAATATAGAAAATAATAATTCCTTTTCCTGGAAAATTCCGACTCACACTATGTGTGTGTGGGGGGGGCGTGCGTGTGCACAGTGCACAGGGTGATCACAAAAAAAAGAGAAGACATTAAATCGTTTTTCTGAGCATTTTACAGTCAACGGAGAAAAAAAGGCCAAAGACTCTAATGTTTTGATGTGATGTTTTGAATATAATAAACTAGTTATAACCAAAGTTTCATTTCATTCGGACAAAACACTAAGAAACGGGGCCTAATTAGAGTTGGGGCCCGTTTTTGTATATATATATATATATATATATATATATAAAGCTGAACGTCTGTGTGTGTGTGCGTGTCTGGTCACGAATAGGCTCCTATATGATTGACTATTATAGAAAACTGATCACATATAATGATAGAAGATGTATCGAGACACAGGAATGGGTATGTTTGACCTGACATAATGATGATTCATTAAAATTGTGGAGTCTGCGTACGTGCCTGGTCCACAAAGTATGGAATAAAAAATGTAAAAATTAAAAAAAAAAAACGTTTACAAGTGTTTTTGATATAGATGTACATAATAATACTTTGATAAGTATGTCTTAACTTAAATAGGCATGGTATAATAAAATTATGGGGTCTGCGTTCGCGCCTGGCCTCCATAGAATGGAAATAGGCACACACTTTAATAAAGACTTTTCATATCTATCTGTGTAAGTATACTTTGATAATTATGTTTCAGTTTGAAGAAATATGCTATAATAAAATTATGGGGTGTTCGTTCGCGCCTGACCTCCATAAAATGGAAATATGTCACAAAGTTTAACAAGGTTTTTTTTTATATAGATCCACAGAATATTGTAATAAGTGTTTCAGTGTGAACAGGTATGGTATAATAAATTATGGGGTTTTGGTTTTGATACCCCCAAATTCGAAGCTGTCTCTTTACAACCCTTCGTTTTCATAACCTATCATACTTTCATAAATCAGAGTCCATTTTCTGTAGGCTGTTTTTGAACCCAGTCAATGATGGGTACTTTTGCTAATAGTGAACGAATTATTATTGTAGCATGGTTTGGGGTGGGGAGCTTGCTGAGTATCAGACCCGTGGATTGAACTGACAGTTCTGTTTGGGCTAAGGAAATAATTCTACCATGTGTTATCTATCTCCTCCTTCGGGAGAGGGTAGTTTGGTATAAATATACTTTTGCTGTTATCGGGATGTGGATGTGTGTGTTTGGGTGGGGTATCGGTATTTTTAAAACCTTTAAGGGTCATCATATAATCACCCCCCCCTCTCCGCCCCGAAAACGTAATCTGACCTCCCGTCTAATCTTGCCGCATTGGAAAACGGTGAAATAAATTCAGTAGTCACACACACACACACACACACACACACACACACACACACACACACACACACACACACAAAAAAAAAAAAAGATTGCTTTCGATGTTTAAACTTTTTCATTCTTCCCCCCCCCCTTTCAGAAAATGAAGCCATATGAGTTTTGGAATTACTTAAAAAAAAAAAATATTTGGATCTTTTCCATTTAATACCAATATTAGCCATTGATGAAATTTTTTTCATAGGCAAAATTATTTGCACTACTGCGAAGGTACAGCTTTTTTTGGTTTTCAGTTGTGACATTTGGAGATTGCATAGCAGGGGCAGACAAATTCAATTACAGGACCGAATCGAAAATCTCACAACAATAAATGCATTTTTTGTTTTAGATTCCAGAAAATTATCATAACACAAAATGCAGGATTTTTCTCTACCACCAATAGCAATGGCCAAAGATTCATTATCTGAAAGTACTTCTTTTAAACTCCTCAGTCTAACGTTCTCAGGAAACATGATTTGGAACCATTACATTGAGAGCATTGCCAGGACCGCTGCGAAGAAAGTAAGCTCTCTCTACCGTGCTAGAAAGCTACTAACGCCCGAAAGTATCCTGTACCTTTATAAGTATATATATATTCGCCCATGTATGGAGTATTGCTGTCATATTTGGGCTGGTGCATCTGCTACTAGTCTCTTGCTCCTAGACAAGGTTCAAAAGAGGGTCTCCAACTTGATAGGTCCTAAACTGTCATCTAAGCATCAGCCTCTCTCCCATCGACGAAATGTTGCATGTCTCTGCCTGTTCTACAAGAATTTTAATAGTGAATACTCTGACGAACTGCAAGCACTTGTGCCCCCACGACGTAAATACCCTCGACAAACCCGACAAGCAGCTAAATCCCACCCCTACACAGTGGAGGTCCCTAGATGTAGGTGAGCTTTCTACTCCAGTAGTTTCTTTCCCAGAACCGCGAGACTTTGGAATTCCATTCTGGCTCCCTGCTTCCCCA
>NC_136486.1:25553848-25556348 GCF_053919585.1 Euprymna scolopes
ATATATATATATATATATATATATATATATATATATATATTAGCATTTCAGCCCGGCGTTGCCCGGGTATTTGGGAGCGTATGTTAAGCAAAAAAAAAACAAAACAAAAGCGGTCAATTTTTTAAACTTTGACCTCTATTATTACCCCCTTTACATTTATTGTTTTGGGCTCAAATAAAGTTATTAAATTAGATCCATGCCCAATATTTAAAATTTCAAGTGTTTAGACATATATATAAAATAGGCGGAGGAGTTGGGAAGAGTTTTCAAAGGTCAAATCGTTGAACTGTGATCCCTTAACAGCCAAATTTCTGGCCGAAAATGGATTGCAAAGATTTTCCCAACTCTCAGAACCCTGTATATTAAGTTTCGAATCTGTAGACTGAAAATTGATGGAGATATTGTGTAGGGAAATGTACACAGACAGACAGACAGACACACACACACACACACTTTCACTTTATATCACATACACAAACACACTTCACTTATATATATATATATATATATATATATATATATGGGGTGTCACTACAGAAGATTAAAATAATGTAGAAGGTAAAAAGTAAATTGTATTGCGTTTGGTGACAGTTATTTGTTACTTTCTTTTTCCTTTTCATTAACTATTAGCTATACTATAGCCGGATATTTTACTTATATATTTTGATAAATAGCGAGTGCGAATACTGGCGAAGCATCATTATTAATATTATTTTATTTTCGTCGATTTTGACGGAAAGTGCAACTTTAAAAAAAAAAATTAAAAAATAACATCAACAACATGGCTATGCCGGTGATATCTTAGTGGCCGTGGGAAAGTTGAAAGTGATTTTGAAACCTTATAGTTGACGAATAGAAAAGAAATTCTAACTAAAATTAAAGTTTATAAAATATAAAGCCGGATATTATCATTTACTTTTGGTTCCTAATCTGTACTCTGACATAAAATTGTCATCGCCGGACAGTGCATAATCGACGCAGATCACAATGAATGGCACAGAACTATTCGTTGCTGTTGCAGTTTGATAGTCAGCTCTCGATTTTCGTAGAAACTCTAACTGGGTCCTTCGGGGTTAGACAACCAGTAAACTTCCACCCCTTCACTGTAGAGATCCCTAGATGCCGGAAAGCCTTCTACTAAAATAGCCTCTTCTCTCGAACTGCTAGATTTTGGAATTCCCTCCCGGGTCTCTGTTTCTCTGTCTGTACTGACATGCAGAAGTTCAAACGTAATGTGAACAGACATCTCGCTGTCCGACTCTCTACATAGTATCCATGTAAGTTCGGGATCAAATTGGTAAATTTGATCCCGAATAGTCAAAGTGGCACTGTGTTTTGTTTGGATCAAAATTAACGAAGTGCGACAAAATTTATGCTATTTCAATATATGGTCCTGAAGTTCACCTTCCCAGGCCTTGCTTTCTCACCTTAGAAAAGGGGTTATCGCCTGAGGCGCGTCTATCGGGTATGCCGACCGTTCTGCTCTGTTATTTTTGGGGGATGAGTTAGTTCAGAATGCTTCTCTTGTCAGGCACAGGCCTTTCAAACCCTACTGTGTACTATTTTTGACCCGGGTCTAATATTTTCGTCGTGGAAGGAAGATAACTAAAAACTGGCTGGGTTTTACATATAACTTCTGGTATTTCTAAATATTCGCCCATCTACGTAACTTCGATGGTCTTACGAGAACCGGTGCATCAACATGAGTATATTCGTATTCAATATCATGTCTCACAAGTAAAAGTTAAAAACAATCATTTTTTTTAAATTGCGCCCTAAACTAAAAGAAAAACACCGTTTCTTTTCAATTTTTTTTTTTTTTTTTTTTTTTTTTTTTTTTTTTTTTGAAAGAGCCCCTATTTCACAAAAAGAACCCATAAAAGTAAATAAACATATGAATGAACTAGTAGAATACCGTCCCAGGATGTGTAACATAAATTCCACATATAGAACAGTTTTACACTACTTTTATGTCCCCGACACAAAAATTAAAATCAAGATACAATGATACTAAGCCTTCTATCTAGAATCCTTATTCTAATTTTTATCAAAATCCATTACATGATTTGGATTCTAGAAAATGTATAAAATTTAAGGCTTAAGCTTAAGGGGTCTTAATAAATTGAAATTCAGGACATTTTGCTTAATTGGTGTCTGATGATTGTGGATCAAATTCAATGCAAATCTGAAATATTTAAATTTTTTAATGGGTTGATTGTGCTACCTAACTCTTTAGAAATGCGTCAAAGAAACTAGTTTTTTTTTTTTTTTTTAGAATATTCATTAATTGATGTCTAATAGCTATTGTTGAAATTTGACAGAAATCGAAAGCATTTGCGTTTTTACAAAGGGCTCCCGTCTTTGTAAACCTATAACTGAATATAACACATCTTACCCACCGTTACGCCTAGAAGCTGTGCACCATAATTCATAATGATCGATTAAATAGTTTATGAGATAATCAAATCAAACACTGAAATATATTACCTAACTTTATATG
>NC_136486.1:25561348-25603848 GCF_053919585.1 Euprymna scolopes
CTTCATGGCTGGGAAGAGGTGAAAGTCAGAGGGTGCAAGGTCAGGAGAGTAGGGAAGATGGGGAAGGATTTCATAACCACACGCCCGTGCTTCTGATCTGGCGACATGCAAGTTGTGGACCGGAGCGTTGTCCTGCAGGAGGAGGGTACCTTTGCTGATCTTGCCCTGCCTCTTGATTTTGATAGCTTCCCTTAATTTCCTCAAAAGTGAAGCATAATAGGCTCCTGTAATTGTGGTACCCTTTGCCAGGAAATCTGTCATCACTACTCCGTCCTGGTCCCAGAAGACTGTGAGCATGGCCTTGCCAGCGGAGGGCTGCACCCTTGCCTTCTTTGGAGGTGGTGAGTCCAAGTGCTTCCACTGCATTGACTGGGCTTTGGTCTCTGGATCATAGTGATGGACCCAGGTTTCATCCTGTGTAATTAGTCTTTTGACAAACTTTGACTCATCTTTTTGGCAGATCTCCAAATTCATCCTCGAGCACTCGACGCGTTCTCGCTTCTAGAATGGTTTGAGCAACCTGGGAATCCATCTGGCAGACACCTTATGCATATGCAAATGGTCATGAATTATAGTTTCCACAGACCCTGTACTAATCTTGACATCTTGGGCTATTTGGCGAATATTAATTCGCCGATCTTCCAAAATGGCAGCCTCAACTTGACGGACAGATGCCTCATCAATGGCAGAAGGGGGTGGACCAGGTCTGGGAGCTGTTTCTACAGACTTCCGGCCATGTTTGAATTCACGATGCCAGCGTTTTACAAGGTCATATGATGGGGCATTATCACCATAAGTTTCTTTCATTTCATCAAAAGTCTTCTGTGGTGTGTGTCCTTTCAAATATAAAAACCGGATCACTGCTCGACATTCAACAGGCTCCATTTCACACCTGACTTAGTTCAAACACCTGTAAAACAGAAACCACAATTAGTTCAGAGCTGTAATTTGCCACATAACCCGTAGAGATATAAATCATTGCACATGCAAAATTTCAGCTAGATCAGACAACTGAAAGTGGGTCAGGGGCATTACTTATTGCACGCCCCTCGTACACACACACACACACACACACACACACACACACACACACACACACACACACAGGGTAGAGAAAGATTGATTTGCGGTGGTTAAGATGGGGTTGAGTTGAACACTATGCATAAGGCTATTTAGTTTCATGCCGGCGCAATTTCTGGCGAAATCGCATATTTACTCATCTAAACGACTTCCGGTTTTAAAACTCATCAGATGTAAACGGTGTTACTTAATTAAAATCCTCGTTGAAATGTGAGTCAAAACATAAGAATACAACACGGAATGAGAAATACATATGATCAACAAATATGTTTTTATAACGTTGATATTTTTCTGGACAGCGCGGAAATTATATATACGAGAAACCAATAACACATAGCAAACATTGGTTTATTATCATTTCTATGGAAATAGTGCCCATTGTATTTTAAATATAAAACTAATCCAAAAGAGATAAATTTATAAGTAATAATAAATACCCAAAAATTAACATTGTGCTACATAGTTCAATACAAATAATAAAGTCATATAGTAAGGGATAATATTTAATTAACTCTTTCAGCTCATCATCGTTTGGCATGATACTATAATATATTATAATATTCTTTTTATGCCCCCCCCCCGTTTCCTTTATCTGTAACGTTTCGCTGACTTCTTTCTTGGATGGAGAACCGCTCACACCATTACAACAATGATTCTATATTATTATAATGATACTAGAAAACGAGGCTATATCAAAGGTAGGTCACTCTCATATTCTTATTTAGGGTTGCTAGATTGGCGTTTTTAAAAACCAATTTCGCGAATATGGCCTGTTTTGGATACAGATCGGTTTTCAAAATTGTATCTGTCGTTTTCCAAAGTGAACGTATGGACTAAATAAAGAACGAAACAGCAGAATCTTATAAAGATTGAGTGTAAAATTAAATAAATGGTCATGGAATTGAATGTATGTTTAAATAAGTGGAAACGAACATGAATGAATGTTAATATTATTGAAAAAAAATATGAATTTTTCACATTATAGTAAATTAAATAAAATATGGAAAGAAAGATGAATGAAAGGATAGTTATAAATTAACTAAAAGGATACGTCATTTAAGGTTGTATAAAGGAACACAATTCGACAGAGTATTTAAATTAACTAACATTGTTTACTCTTTTTTTTTATATATATGGAGGTCACCAGAAGCCACTCTGCGATAAGGGTTATTGCGTGTACAGTAATCAATGGGATAATATCGTAGTAATCGTTAGTATTGGAGTTTTGATAAAGTGTCTTACTTAAGGGGGCGGTTCATTAGGAATTTGTTTATGTTGGACATGAAAACATCCAGGTTGTAGTCAGGTGGGAAACAGGCAAGCGGAACAGAGTTCCACAGGTGTGCACTTTTAAGAAAAAAACTTTGTTCATGGAATCTACATTTTGATTTAGGCACATATAAGGAGTGGGGAAAATTATTGACAGTAGTTTCAGCTAGACAGGTGTTTTTCATGAAAGATTGGCGAGGGAGGACCAGAGATTGGAGCTCAGACGAGCACTTGCCATGGAAATAACGATAAAACAAAGAACGTATCCTTTGCAGAGGTTGCAGGGAAGGGAAAAGAGCATCATCCCCATTAAGGCACGAAGTCTATTTTGTACTCTGTCAAGGCAGGATAGGCTGTTTTTAGCAGCTCCTGCCCAGATGTGGCAGCAGTACTCTATTGACGTACCTGGATCTAGAGAATTGCATCAGCAGTAAGATACTTTCTGGAGCGGTAGAAGGACCCTACCATTTTTCCAGCGACCTTGGCAATAGACTTGATGTACGTGTTTCATTTCAGATCAGGAGTAAAGGTTAATCCCAGAAGCTTGTCAAAACATGGAGCCTCCCCAAGACGAGAGCCATCCATTTCAATTGATGCCAGATGGGGATCAGAGCGTTGATGATGTAAAGATAGGAGCTTGATTTTCCGGGGACTTTCAAAACCGGAACTTGTTTTGATGGGCAAATGTGCGATTTTACTCAAATTCTGTTTAACCAATAGGCGGGATCCTGACCGGTACTACTACTACTGCTGCTGCTTCGCTAAGAGTGCACCCGATGTGGTACAACAATCAGAAAGTGAGATTTGAAAAGCTAATCTCATAGAGGAAGAGCACCCTGGCCTGCAAAAAATGCATTAGCAGTCCCGTCAGGATTCCCTGGTGTAACGTAGTACAAACGTTTACACACGGGACGCAGTCTATGTCGCAAAGGCAACAAAAACAAAGAATAACTTGAACTCACTTTTTTGTAACAACGACATTTATTCCCGCTTTCTCCCGCCACGTGTGACTTTCCGTTACAACTGTGCCGTCTCTCACATGATCATGTTCTCAAACGTGCTCTCCCTCCTTGTTATATCCTCTTTTTTTTCCTTACAGTGCCGTCATTTCACATTTCGTATGCACTTGCATACACACTCCATTACACTGGTAAGGGCGCAACTAATTACCTTCTCAGAGTGAGGAGATAAAGCCTCGAAAGGTGGCCTTGCACCATGCTAGCTCCAAGAACAATGATAATAATAATAATAATTATAATAATAACGTATCCGCCATATTTAATAAAAAGATAACTCAATTCGAACTACCGAAATCAAAAAATGTGTAATGACTACGAATTACTTTTAAAATTGCTAAAAATCGTAAAATACTGGTGTGTGTGTGTGTGTGAGAGAGAGAGAGAGAGAGAGAGAGAGAGAGAGAGAGAGAGAGAGATACTTAATCAATTCACGTAAATTTTAGAATATGGCCTTTTCGTTCCGCGACGGGATACGTACATCATAAAGAGTTTTCATTTTTCGTTTTTTAGACATCAATTTTGTTTTACTCCTAATACTTTTAGCTTTGCATCCACATGCTTAGTGTTGTCTGCTATATTACAATTTTTTTTCACGGCTTTCAGATCGTAAACTGCTTCGGCCATGTCGGATTTATTCTGTAAATCATAGTCGGAAGCATTCGTGTCGATATGAGTCTTTTCTGCAGAAGCACTAAAATTTTCTTTAAACAACGAGATCTACAAAATTTCTCGTTGCAAACAAGTAGCCATGTCTTATTATGATTTTTATGGTGTTGGTTCTTGTTCAGAATTCACCTTATAATTAAAAAAAAAAAAAACAAAGAAAGAAAAAAATATGTATGATATACGTACCCTTGACGAAGAGAAAATATCGTATGACAAAAATCACGTAAATTGATCAAGTAGCTTTATTTTCAAATAAGAAAATCAAATTTTAGAGCTAAATGAAGAGCGACTGTCTGCAGAAGCCATGTGTTTAAAACAGGCTAAAGGAATAAGGGAAATAACTCCAAATAATTCAAACTTGCGAGATCTTAGAAAACCATTCTTATCATTAGGAGTTGGGGGCAGTGGGAAACCTCAAATTCGCTTGAAAATAATTTTCTTCTCAATGTTCTCTATTTTTCTTCTTCTATCTCCTATTTTCTTCTCTTCACTTCTCTGTATTAATAAAATAGAAACAATTATTCCCCTACGGAAAGAAACATTATAGCTTGGCATAGGCAGACGCCATATATAGATTATTTATGGCCAGACCACTAGCCATTATCTTGTGTAGGTTTTGCACATATTTGCAGTCGCATACATTCGTTATAATAAAATCTTATATCAATTCCAAAGAGCATCACAATACAAACTGTGTCTTAGTAAACGGATGTAGCACATTTTTTTTTCAATTCTATCTAATCTTTCTTTTATCTATTCTTCTATCTTCTTTTCTTTCTTCTATCTTCTTCATCTCCTCCTCCTCCTCCTCCTCCTCCTCCTCCTCTGTATTAGTAAAATAGAACCAATTATCTTCTCTTCTCTTTTCTTTCTGTTCTTTTTTTTCTTCTTCTGTCTTCTCCTTTTCCTTCCTTTTTTCTTTTTTTATTCTTCTTCTGTATTAATAAAACAGAACCAATTATTCCTCTACGGAAAAGAAACATTATAGCTTGGCACACGCAGACACCACATAGAAAGTAATTATGACCAGACTACTAGTCATTATCTTACGTAGGTTTTGCACATATTTGCAACCGCATTCATCCGTTATAATAAAATCTTATATCAATTCCTATGACCATCACAATACTAACTGTGTCTTAGTAAACGGATGTAGCACAAATTTTCCTCCCTAATTATTTTCTCCTCAAACTCTCCTATTAGTACCCGGGAAGTTCTCTTCAATGTCTGCAAATTTTATTACTTCACCGCCCATATTTGAGTCATCGATAGATACATTTAACATTTACTTCTTCACTTTCAATCCTTGAAATAATGATCTTTTCTTTCCAAATGTCTGTTCAATCGAATTTGTTGCTCGCGATTCTCGGACTAATGGAATAGTGGTTTCCGTTATCATTTTGAACACTTGAAAACATCCCTACAGATTTTTCTTTATTTTATTTCCCCATGGGGGGAATTCTATACAAGCACTGTATTATTTATATAACTAACGCAGCCATGGAAGAACGCGAGAAAATATCTGTTTGAGCAATAAAAATAATTTTATGTTTCTTTCGTTAAATATTGTTATTTTATCTACGAGTGAAATCTGTGGAAATTCCACAACGGACTCTTCCATATGTAATATATTGATGTTGCCATTCTGTGGATGTTCAGGGTAAATGGAGACGCCCTAATATTATTGTAGCTCTTTTGTTAAAACTGCAAAAGTATTTATCTAAGCCAGCAGGGACGCCCGGCGTAGCCCGGTCGTAAAATACGGTTAAATATTATATTTTAATTCATGCAGATTTCGTATATATTCTTATAGAGTCAATTTTCTATCGATTCTTATATATTACAAAGTTGTGATTTCAAAAAGAAAAAAAATATATCCACATGACTTGGGTGCATCAGTTTGAATCAAAACCGAAACCAAAACTTATGAAGAAAAAATATATACGTGTATATATATTTCCCAAAAACCTTTTGGAAATAGTGTACGATTATGAATATCTCCAGTATCAAATGATCCTTACACACTGTGAAATTTACTTTATGTATAAAAACCAAAGAGCGGAGATATAACATAGGAGAAATATTTGGAATCAAGTCTCCCCTTGCTGTTATTTCAGGTCATTTGAAACCATAGCAGCAAGTTTTAATCTCTTCTCCATCAAGGCCAGAGGTTTTGGGAAATATCAGATATTTTGTAGTTCATATGCAAGACTAGGAAAACAAATGGCTATGATTGAAACATTTTATCGTTGTAAAAAAAGTGCCAAAAATAGGATCTGGATGATGAATGCTCCCCTTAATGTGCGACCTTAATGGCAAATGTCACATAGCTCATTACACAATTCAGGTCATTACCTTCCCAACGAGCTTTCATTTGTTAAATTCTGATGATTTGGAACGTATAAAATTGACAAAACTCGTAGCTAAATTGACCATTGAAATGCTTATATCTTTGGTTCTATAGGACGAAATTACATGAAATTTTTCTTTTTTTTTTCTTTTTTTTTTTTTGAAAATTACAATAATATTCTATGGTTAAAATTTGATGACCATCGAAAAAGAAAAAAAACAACAACTATATTTTCAAACCAATGAAATATGCCCAAATTTGCTTACATTTGTATAGATAATGTCCTGTAGAACAGTTTTGCTGCTTCGGTTGTCTCCCCTGTGGCCATGCCAGGCCACTAATAACTTGAGTTCCTTTAGCTATAATCGAAATCGAAACCAAAAGTTATGAAGGATTATTGGGAAAATTATTTTTTTTTTAAAGTAGTGCCATCAGCTATAATCGAAACCAAAACCAAAATTTATGAAAAATTCTTGATAAAATTATTTATTACAAGAAATGAAAGGTCATAACAATTAAACGACAGTCACTCAGAAGAAAAGCATAACACGCAAAATAACACACACGCTATCGAATTTATTTCTTGATTTATAAATATACTAGCCGGGAGACCCGATGTTGTCCGACATTGAATGGGGATCAACACATGTTTCACTCTTCCATGCTGTTATTATCATACAAACCAGTTAAATCGCCAATATTTTTAATAAACTCGATTGATTGCATTTCTATTTAGGACCCCCCCCCTCCCTGCTGTGTACTTGGAGGAAGTTTCACAAGCCTCCCCACAGTGACTTAGTCCACAATACATTGTAGTCTACATTGCATTGTAGAGAATCTACCGTTGATTTTATAAAATTATCTGTATATAATAGCTTCACTTAAAGTTTAAAATTCAAAAGTCAAGTATCATGGTTCAAGTGTGTTCTAAACAGAAACATTCATTTCGAACGCGCGCCTGTTTTATAATTAAGGCTATGAGAAGAGAATATTCTTTTCATTATTTGGACTCTCGAGTATATATGTGACCAGACATGCGCGGCCCCGAAAGATCGCTGACTCCCAACGTCGTGTATCATGGATTTTTTCGTTCGACTATTACTTTTATGCCTGGATCGTCATTTTCTCGCTGGCGACTGTCGATAGGAACACACATGGTTTCACAAATGTAGAAATAGAATAAATCGTGGAACAAAGAAGGAAAAACACAAACGCCAATATTTCAAATATAATTGACTGTTGGACTTGTGTGTGTGTGTGTGTGTTCGCGCGCGCGCGCGCGTGTGTGTGTATGTATGTATGTGTGTGTGTGCCTGTCTTCTCCCCGTTCTATCAATGTTACGTTCGTCTCTATTTCTGTTTCAAAGTCAACTCTAAAAACTGTCCAACTCCCATCCACCACGAAGGACATCTAGTTGTCAACTAACTGTCTCCTCTACGTTGGTATCTGAGGTCGCGCCCCCCGCCCCATCCCGGCTACCGGAAGCTGCCCTTCCCTGTTTTATCTGTAGGTTTCTATTGTCCTGTCAACTCTAAAAATACCTAGTGATTCATTGTTTGTTACTTCCTATCTATTGTTTCCTGTTCCTTTGTCTATTGCCCCCCCCCCTCTCTCTCTCAGCACTTAGTGACTCAAGTCCACCTCAGGTCCACTTTATAGTATCACATATATCAGTTAATATATATGCTTTTAGATAGAGTGATGTGGTTTTCGTCTGTGTCTGTGTTGGATATATACTCGAGAGTCCAAATAATGAAAAGAAAATATTCTTTTGTCATAGCCCTACTTCTAAAAGCACCACCTGTTGATTTTATGAAATTATTTTTACATAATAACTTGAATTAAAGTTTAACATACAAAAGTCAAGTGTCATGGTTCAATTGTGCTCTAAAAAGGAACATTAATTTCAAACGTGCCCTATCTTATAAAAGAACCTACAGTTGATTTTATAGGCTGTGCTTTTCTGCTTGTGCGGTGATAAAACTTCTCAAACGCATTTGTGGTGTTAGATTGTATAAAAGTGTTGACTTTGGTCAAAATCGAACTTTCTTCTTTAATCGGATTTTTCCGATTATCGACACTTATCTAAAGCATTCCGATATAAAACCTACGCAAGAACGCTCTCAGACATATCAAGTACCTTTGTGTAAAATTTTTAAAAAAATCGGCCCAGCCGTTTCCGAGTCCATAAGCAATTCTCTCTAACACACACACACACACACACACACACACACACATTTCGTTTTATATAATAGTGTATAAGATAGATAACTATCACCAGTTACATCCATTCTCTGTGCCTACATCTAAACGCAGATTCCATGAACACAGCGTCTTCCCTAGAACTTCCCGCCTGTGAATCACTGTTCTATTGGCCTGCTTCCCGACCATTCAAGATAAGGGTTAATGAATGTAAGGTGGTAGTGTAGTAACCGTTAATGGTGTAAGTTGAGTAGAATTTGATTATTTACAGGAACGGTTCAACAAGAATTTGTTTACATTAGACTTGAAGGTTATCATGCTGTAGTCGGCCGGGAAGCAGGAAGACGCTGTGTTTGTGGAATCTGCGTTTAGATGTAGGCACAGAGAATGGATGTAACTGATGGTAGTTAACTATCTTATATACTATTATATAAAACGAAATGTCTGTTTGCGTGTCAGAGAGAGTTGTTCATGGTCTCGGAAATTTTTTAAATATATATATATTTTTTTTTTTATTTTAATATATATATATTTTTGAATATATATTTTTTTTTCATTTTAATATATATATTTTTAAATATATATATATATTTTTTATTTTAATATATATATTTTTAAATATATATATTTTTTTTATTTTAATATATATACTTTTAAATATATATATATATATATTTTTATTTTAATATATATATTCTTAAATATACATATATTTTTTTATTTTAATACATATATTTTTAAATATATATATATATTTTTTTTTTATTTTAATATATATATTTTTAAATATACATATATATATTTTTTTATTTTAATATATATATTTTAAATATATATATATATATATTTTATTTTAATATATATATTTTTGAATATATATATATTTATTTTAATATATATATTTTTAAATATATATATATTTTTTTATTTTAATATATATATTTTTAAATATATATATATATGTTTTTATTTTAATATATATATTTTTAAATATATATATATATATATTTTTAAATATATATATTTAAATATATATATTTACGTATATATATATATTTACATATATATTTATATATATACATATATATATTTAAATATATATATAGTTTTAAATATATGTATATATATATATTTAAATATATATATATATATATATTTAAATATATATATATATAGTTTTAAATATATATATATATATTTTAAATATATATATTTTTTAAATATATATATATATTTTAAAAATATATATATATTTTTTTAAAAATATATATATTTTAAATATATATATATATATATATTAATTATATATATATATATATATTTTTAATATATATATATATTTTAAATATATATATATATTTTAAATATATATATATTTTTTAAATATATATATATATATATATATATAATAAATATATATGTATATATTTTAAATATATATATATTTATTATTTTAAATATATATATTTTAAATATATATATATTTTTAAATATATATATATTTTAAATATATATATATATATATATATATTTAAATATATATATGTATATTTTTAAATATATATATATATGTATATTTTTACATATATATGTATATCTTTAAATATATATATGTATATCTTTAAATATATATATATGTATATTTTTAAATATATATATATGTATGTATATTTTTAAATATATATATATATGTATATTTTTAAATATATATATATATATGTATATTTTTAAATATACATATATATATATATGTATATTTTTAAATATATGTATATGTATATGTATATTTTAAATATATGTATATGTATATTTTTAAATATATATATATGTATATTTTTAAATATATATATACGTATATTTTTAAATATATATATATATACGTATATTTTTAAATATATATATATGTATATTTTAAATATATATTATATATGTATATTTTAAGTATATATATATATATATATTAATATATATATATATATTTAGATTTATATTTATATATGTATATTTTTAATATATATATATATATATATATATATTTAAATATATATATATTTTTAATATATATATATGTATATATATATATATCCAGGCTTTAGATGTTCAAAATTAGAGACTACTAAATACAGCGAGGTTGTTAGATAATGCTCGATAACAAGAGCAAAATATTATTATTATTATTATTATTATTATTATTATTATTATTATTATTATTTATTCGTAGGCAAACAGTTACATTTGGTCGCTACAAACAGCTATCTGTTTCAATCAATGAAACTTCGTCAGGCGACCCTGAGCCATTCGACGCTATAGAAAAGTTTGTATCGACCAAATGTAACTGTCTACCCTCGAATAAATAATGATAATAATAATTATATATATATATATATATATATATATATATATATATATGTATAAATATATATATATATATGTATAAATATATATATGTATAAATATATATATGTATAAATATATATATGTATAAATATATATATATATATATATATATAAATATATATA
The DNA here is from genome assembly GCF_053919585.1 of Euprymna scolopes. NCBI lineage: Eukaryota > Metazoa > Mollusca > Cephalopoda > Sepiida > Sepiolidae > Euprymna > Euprymna scolopes. The sequence continues at coordinate 25,572,456 of NC_136486.1, forward strand.
TATATAAATATATATATATATAAATATATATATATATAAATATATATATATATAAATATATATATATATAAATATATATATATATAAATATATATATATATATATATATATATATATATATATATATATATATATATATATATAAATATATTTCTCGCGTTTTCTATGACCGCGAACTTTATAAATTGTCACTTTATTCATATATTCCTCAGTGTGTGTGGGGGGAGGGGTTAGCCCCCAATTCCATCAGTAAACTTTTACCATCACTGAACACGTGACAAGGGATAAAAAGAAAAGAAGCCCCGGCCGATCTGGCGCTAAATAATTCGTGCACATAACTTTCGAGATTACTAAACAAGTTATTTTTACTAGTAGTGATAAAACAGTAGGAAATAACCCTTTCACGATAATAACACTTTTACAACAAGCAGTCGACGATTATTAACAGTTAAAGTGCACGACTTAAAAATGAAAAAAAAAAAAGCAAAGAAAAGAACGTTTTACGACTGCGGGCACTTTTCACAATCTTAAACAAGTGTTCAAGGCCACATATCTGTCTGTCGTTGTATTAAACGTTAGTTTATTATTACTACGTGACGAGATGGACTTTTTGTGTAGGTTGCTTTTTTTTTTCTTTTTTTTTTTTTTCTTAGTCACGGTTAGTGGTCTGTAAGACGAAATACGACAACGGGAGAAGGGAGGGTCTATGTCAAACGAAGATCGGTTCTTTTTAAGAATAGTGGCTCCTTCTTGAACTACTATTTATTTAGTTTTGAAGCAGTGATCAAAGGCAATGATTATTTGTCTATAAACTTTAATTCGAGCCACTAATTAGTAACGTTAATATCATACTTCAGTCGAAGTTTTCAAAAATATCAAGGAGGCCTCCATCTCGGGAGCCAACACTTGATCTCTATATGAGATGCACAGATGTTCAAGATAATCCTTTTAATTGACGCCTTCAGATCAGCATCATTTGGCAAACAATGTTCTTTTTATTCTTGCCCAAATGTTCCTTTTTTATGTGATGTTTCGCCACACGTCGAAATTACTACGAGTTCCTTTTTCACGTGATAAAACAATTGAACTCCTATCTCTGGTCCCCCCCTCGCCAATCTTTCACGAAAAACACCCGTCTAGCTGAATCCACTGTGAAAAATTTCCCCCACTCTATATCTGTGCCTAAATCAAAACGCGGATTCCATGAACAAAGCTTCTTTCTTAAAACTGCACGCCTGTGGAACTCTGTTCCGTCTGCTTCCTTCCCACCGGACTACAACTTGGATGTCTTCAAGTCCAATGTTAACAAATTCCTAATGAACCGCCCCCTTAAGTAAACACTTCATTAAATCTCCACACTAACGTACTGTACTTGCAATAACCCTTATCCCTGAGTGGCTTCCGGGCCTTGATAAGTGGTGATCACTGTGTAAAAAAAACAAAAACAAAAAAAACAATGATCATAAGTTATTAGAGCTAGGGCAACAGTATATTGTTTTCATTGTTTTGACTCTCGAGTATATATCCGACACAGTTGGACACAATTAATCAACCGAGAACCACATGACTCTATCTAAAAACATGTAAGATATCAATGGAAATATACCAGAGAATTAAAACAAAGAAAGAATATGCTGTTGTCATAGTCCTAGTTATTATAATGATTAGGGCTATGACAAGAGAATATTATTTTCATGGTTTTTACTCTTCAGTATATGTCAGGTAATATCTTATTTGTTTTGGGACAGGGTGATGTGGTTCTCGATTGATTAACTGTGTCTAACTGTGTCGGATATATACTCGAGTCACAACAATGATAAGAATATTCTCTTGTCATAACCCTAATAATGATACCTATTTACTATGCCTCCCCACGGGACAGAGTTACACACCAGGGTCGTTTTTTAACGTGGAGAAAAGGTACAAAAATAAAAAAAATTGTCTCAGTTGTGAAGGACTGATCCTCCACCGAAAGAGAACAAGAAATGGAAGTGCATCACCTGAAGAACAGATACTACACTTTGATCTTGTTTATATATTTTATTGCTTTTTTAAAAATTTTGAAAATACAGTTAAGTAAAAAACAAAAGATTTTTGAACAACAAAATTAGGCACAAGGCCCTACTACACTTTGATCTTGACCAAAAGGCCAAGTAATGATATTCGAAAACGAGGCTACTTAAAAGGGAGGTCACTCTCATATTCCTGTTCACGATTGTCAGATTGGCATTTTTAAGGCCAAATTTCGCGACTTTGGCCTCTTTGGAAGCACTTTGGCCTTTTTTTTTCAAAACGTAATGTACGGACTAACTAAGGAAGGAACATGTAGAATATTAGATATTCGTTTCACAAAATTATTTTTGTGTTTTCTCTTTGTTGAGTTATAAAAATAATTTATTTAAAAAAAATAAAGTATATATAAAGATATTTTTTTTTACTTCTTTTCATCAAACCTAATTCAGATTTCGGTTTTTAGCGACTAACGTCGATCTAATTAAATATATGACACTTCTGCATTAAACGGACGGCGCCATTTTTTTTTTTTTTTTTGGTTCGTTTCACTAAACTGTCACCAAATGGCGTTTCTCGGTCAAAAATTAAAACTATATAATGTTACAGGGGTAATTTTACTTTAATTCAAAAAAAAATGTTTTGGAAAGAAAAAACAAAACAAAAAAATCCAATTTTACTTTGATTAAAAAAAATGCAATCCAGGATGAATAGTATCTGGGGTACTATAACCCCCCTCCCTATTTAGTTATATATTTGTTGTCTGCTTTGTCTTTGATTTATAACGTGTGATGATGTTATGATTTAGGAGATAAGATCAGTCATTGTACTGCGAGAGTGTTCTAATAGTTCTGCCCGATTTAGTTTGAAGTGGACCGTGTTTATTTTTGTTCAGTGTAATTCTGGTGATGTTGGGTCTAACGATTTCGTCTCCAACAGTAATCTCCCTTGGTTTTATCGTGTCCTGCATGGTGTCAGGTTCAGGATTATCAAAGGGAACCTTTTTTGTCATTGGAATTGGTATGGCATGCACATGGGTCCGAGTCTAGTTTCATTAGGCGACTCTGCTATGTATAATAGCTTCTAGGTCCTTCGCCATTCTTGATGTTGGTTCCAGGATGTCATGTGTTGTCGGGTTTATTTAGTAACCATACACACTGACCTGGGAATAATGGCGGTAATTTTCTCGTTTTGCTATAGTGGTCAAGATGAGTTTTCAAGTTTGCTGACTTCTCACATAACTGTTCACGATGTTCTTTCTTTCCTGGTTCTGATCAGTTGGGTAAGGTGGTTGGCATAAGTCTTCCAAAAAAATATTTCAGCTAGTGATGACAGTTTGCTGTCTATTGGTGTTGCCCTAATCTGTAGCAGAACAAACTGGATGTTAGTTCTTTTTTTTGTTGTTGTTTTTTTTATTGTTGATTTAAGGAATATTTCATGTTTTCTGCCACTGCTTTGCTGGCTACTGGTGTCGGCATTTCATCGACGATTGAGTATTTTGATTACCTGTCGACAGTCAGCAGGAATTTTTTGCCCATCAATCTCGAATAGGTCTGATGCGATGTCATGTGGGCGCAGTGGTTCATACCTGTGCACATCTTAGTGCTTCTGGCAAAGTGTGCACGATTTGCACATCCTTTAAATATCTTTGTTGGTAATTTCCCAGGATACACGCTATCTCTCGCAAGTCGGCATTGTTTCCTCTATTCCTTCATGAGTTTGGTGGCGCTCGTATAGGATGTCTTCTCCCATGGAGTCCAGGATGATAACTTGTTTGCCCTTGAACAGGATTCTAGATTCGACGGCAGTTCATTGCAGAAGGATCAATAAGATCAGATTTCAGCATGTAATTCACAGACATCATCTGGTCATCGCTGGTATATGATTCTAATGGAACTCATATTTGCATCTTTTGCTGTTTTCATTTTCTGTTTTTCGAATGAAAAGTTGATCGTTGAAATGCTCATCGACATCAGTATTTATGCTTTTGATTTTCTCATCTAGCTCAATTGGTTTGTTGTTCTGGGGGTTAGGCAATCGACTTAGGGTGTCTGCAGGGATCATTTCGCTACTCTGTCTGTATATTACTCGGTATAGGTAGCCCCATATCTTTAATAGCATTCGCTGTAGACGGTGCGGCGCTAAATGCATGGATTAGCACATATTGTAACCAGTGGCTTATGGTCTGTGATGATGGAAAACTTTTCCCATAGAGGTAGGTGTGGTATTATTGAATATCATACACAATTGCCAAAATCTCTTGTTCGATGTTGCTGTATCTAGTTTGTGTGTCGGTTAATGTTTCGGATCCAAATGTTACTAGTTTGCCATCTTGAATCAATGTCACTCCGAGGCTCTTCTGCAAGGCATCCACCTCCAGTGATGTGTGTTTAGTCTGATCATAGTATAAAAGGCATGTGTCATTGGTAATCATTTCTTTGCGGTGGTTGTTGCACTTTTGATGGTCAGGGTCACAAATTCATGGTGATTGGGATTTAAGAAGACCACACAAGAGACGAGCCTTTTTGTTGTACATTAAAGGGGAGAGCTCCCGGTTTTTAGAGAAACAAAGTAATAAGGGTCGAATATAATTATTATCAAAGGAGAATGCTGGAATCGAACTCAGTTATCAAAAATTAAAATAAATACATATTGTTATTTAGATACGATTCCAGGAATGCAGTGGAATTATCCATTGTAGTTAGAAATAATTATAAAAGCAAATTTAGGTTAGAGGACTAATGAACAATCAATTAATGAATGTTCTTTGTGTCGCTAAGACACGTATTAGAAGAATATGCATGTACATGTGCATCCCATGCACGTCTGGCCACATTCTGACGTCATAAAGAAATATAGAATCATTATATACAGTTACGTTCAATATATACAGTTACGTTAGACTAGAGTGAGAGAGGCAGACAGCGAAAGAGTTAGAGTTCAGTTCGGGAGAGTTGTAGAGAGAGTTAGCCTAAGCTCCTTTGGAAGCGAAAGGGAGGAAGTCGAGAAACGTAGAAATCTAACACGGCATCAGATTTTCATCATTCTCATCACCAACTTGGAATAATGCCTTCATATTGTTTGTAAGCCTTTGTCTTTGTTTGTCATCAACCGCAAGGTAATGTGTTTTTGTCTTCATCGTATTGTATAATGAATTTTATATGAAACTATTGGGTTTAGCTCTTCCATTGTTGGTATTTTGTGCGAACATCTTTTGAGGTTCCTCAACTATCCAGAGCAGATCTTTTGTCAATAAAAGGTTATGCATCTTCCGTTAGTAAGAGTTTGGTGGTCTCACTAAAATTTCTAATTCTATCAAACTGCATGGAGTATTGTGACATAAGTTGGCTGACAAAAGAGATAGGTGTATTTAAACACTTTTTAAAGGTGTTCACGTGTATGGTTATTAGCTTCAGCTTTTTTCATGTCAGAAGCCCTACGACTGCAGATACTTCTACAACATAAAATGTTGTATTTGTCCATTCAGAGCCCCAGTACTGGTATGGAAAGATGATGGTTCCAAAACATCGCATTCAGTCGGCTCCATATGAAGTCACTTTCAAATGTGGGCGAGGTTGTGGAATAGAGAGGGCTTTTATGTGATTTTTCCATACATCTGTTGGAGAGTTCTAAGTGGGGATGTGCTGCCGGATGCCCCAGAATTGATTTTCATGTGGGGAGTGTGATGTGTTTTGCATTTCAGATGAGGTTGTTTGATATTCAGGGTCGTGTTTGCTTTGTTCCTGAGTTCCCTGGTTATACTATCCATGCAGTTAGCACTGGTAGTTAGAGAATGAAACAGCTGTAGGTAATTATCTTCGTCACTTCCAGTATCGATGTGGTTGATGTTTTCCTTTTGTTTTCTATGTTCAGTTCTCTTTGAGGATTGGTACCGGTGGTTGCGAGACTTGCTCTTGTGTCTAAGTTTCTTACTGTGCTCTCTTGTATTTAGTCTTTCTGCAGCACCTCCCCCAATGTCCCTCGCTTCCACATGCAGTGCACTCGTGCTTCAGTTAATATAATGTATTCTTTCTGCTTTCGACATTCTGAGCTGATTTAGCCGGTCATTTCTGACTTTAAAGTCGTCGTACTTTCACCATGATTATACTATAACCTTTTGGTTTGCTATAGAGCTCGTCACGAAAATAAAATTAAGGAAATTCTAATAACACAAAATGAAACATAAATTATTTGGACATTTATTGAATATTAAAAAATATATGGAAAATTCGTTTTCTGAATTTAAAAAAAAGTCACAAGCATTCCAATAATGACTTTTCCAAAATTATTTATAAATTTTAAAAGTTATACATGTTCATATAATGACACTTTTCATTGATTCCAGAATTTTCTTAATTTTATTTTTAATTCAATAAATGTTCAGATAATTAATGTTTTATTTTGTGTGATTGTATTACTTTAGTGTATTTGTTTTGTTTGTGAAAAATTTTCGGATAAGGTGTTTTTCAATTATCTCCCCCCCCCCCGTAAAATAGTTCTTCAAAAACGAAAAAAAAAAATAATAATAATAATCTAAAAAAATAAATAAATAAAAATAATAATCTAAAAAAAAAAAAATAATAATAATAATCTAAAAAAAAAAATAAATAAAAATAATAATCTAAAAAAAAAAAAATAATAATAATCTAAAAAAAAAATAAATAAAAATAATAATCTAAAAAAAAAAAAATAATAATAATAATCTAAAAAAAAAATAAATAAAAATAATAATCTAAAAAAAAAAAAATAATAATAATAATCTAAAAAAAAAATAAATAAAAATAATAATCTAAAAAAAAAAAAATAAAAATAATAATCTAAAAAAAAAAAATAATAATCTAAAAAAACAAAAACAAAAAAAAACAACAATGTACAAATGCTATAGTTTGGATTACTTTTACTCAAGCGAAGAACGCGGGCAACACTAATGAAAATAAATGATTAATAAAAATCTACATTTAATGACATTTAAATTCCATTTATCTTTTTCTATATATCTTCTATATATATATAAAGGGCAAAATATGTGTGTGTGTGTGTGTGTGTGTGTGTGTGTGTGTGTGTGTGTGTGTGTGTGTGTGTGTGTGTGTGTCGCAAAAACTTTCGACAGAGGCGACGAATCCTGACCAGATCGGTATCATTTTGAAGCTTGACGTCCCGGACGACAAATATTGATAAATTGGCTAAAAACATTAATTGCTTCACCCTAAACTGGGCAGTTTTGTACAAGGAGGGGTCAATTTTTTTTCGCCAACATTTTAGCAAGTCATCGTCACCGTTGGATTGACTTCACTTAATTTCAACGCTCTTGACTTCCGGTCGCTCGCTCGCTCGATGGAGACATCGACTAAGACGTCAGGTCTTTTTTTTTTTTTTTTCTTCCCTCCTTTGCATTACGGGTTCGCGCCCGCCTGCCTACTTCCACTTTTTTTCCCCCTCCGCCCTCTACTATTTTTTCTTTTTTTTTACACACCAACGGGGTTCCTAGTTATACCACCTAAACACCCTCGGGCATCCCCGCTACTGTTGTTTTTGCCCCCTCCCCACTGCCTGAGGGATACTTATTGCACCACCTAAACACCCGGGCGATGCCGGGAACTCCCGCTAATATTCACGAAAAGAAAGTAAAAAAAAAGAAATAGCGGGGAATAAATACATAGAAGAGATTGCCAAGTGTGCTGCAAAGAAGGTGGGCTCCCTTTGTTGAGTTATGGTTCCCCAAACTTCTACAAAAACACCCGTCTAGTTACAACCACTATCAACATTTTCCCTTACTCTCTATTTGTGCCTAAATCTAAGCGCAGATTCCATGACCAAAGCTTCTCCCTTAGAACTACTCGTCTGTGGAACTCTTTTCCACTGGTCTATTTTCCAGCTGACTACAACATGGTTATATTCAAGTCCAATGTGAACAAGTTCCTGGTGAGCCGTTTCCTTAAATACAGTTATACCCAATTTTCATCCCTAACGATTACTACACTGTTGTCTCAATGACTACCGTACATCCATTTACCCTTATCTTCGAGTGGCCTCCGGGTCTAGTAAAAAAAAACTTATCCCACCTGCCAGTATTCTATATTTCTACAACGCTACCATTCACCCAGTTCAAAGAATATTGTTGCTACATTGTACACCAACCACTAACATCTGCGTCTTATACAGGGTACACGCGCACGCACGCACGCACACACACACACACACATGTAACCTAAAATGTTATACACTATCTACTAAGCTCCAACCCCTGACCCATCGCCACAAGGTTGCATTCTTGTACTTGTTTACATAAGTACTTCAACGGAATGTACCTCGACGAACGTGCTGCAGTTGTGCCATTGAATGTAATAGTGCAACATAAGCAGCAAAATCCAACCCCTTCACTGAAGATTTCCCATGTACCAGAAAACCTTATGCTATACTATTTTCTTTCCCCGAACTGTTTGCTTTTTTAACTCTCTCTGCATTCCCCTTCTCCGACTTTAACAACATACCGAGTTAAATGTAATGTGAATAAGCATCTCCCTACGCAACTCTCCACTTACGATGCCCCTAAAAATCTAGATTCTAATTCACAGAGGTCTTACGTTTTAGTGAAAATTTACCCCCGTTGATGTGAATGAAAAAAAATAATGTTTGTGAACAAAAGTGACAATCTATAAAGATCGCGGCCATAAAATGAACGCATGAAAAAAAAAACCTGTCGTTTTCGTTAATATGTCACTAAAATCGGGAATCATTTTGATTAAAAATCCAGTTAATATTAAGCATTTAAAATTGAGAAAAACAGTTTTCACTCAGTTTTGTTATTACACGACATCAGGTATAATTCGGTTGTCATTTTGTTGTTTTCGGCTTATTCCCATAAAGTTGTCGCTTTTCAAACGTGCTTTTCTCAATTTTAGATGCATAACATTAAAGGGATTTTTTTTAATGGAACTGATTCCTCACATAAAACGAAAACAACATAAAACTACTTTCGATGTCTAAACAGATTTTTCTATGGTCGCAATATTGCCTCCAAAATACAATCGTGTTAATTAATACAATAATGGCACAGTCGAAAAATATTGTTTTGCTTATAAACTTCGTTTTTATTTAGAATTCAACCTAATAAAATAAAACTACAAAAAAATCTTTGTGGTGTGTGTACGTTCCTGTCATGGAACAAAAATGTCATATTTAAAAAAAAAAAAAAAAATCACGTAAATTGATCAAATATTTTTTTGTACATAAAAATCTTTTTTTTTTTCTTTTTTTTTTTTTACACTTTCTAGCGATTTTAAAAGTAAATCGTAGCCATTATAAAACTGAGTCCTATATTGGTAGTTTAAATTGAGTTACCTCTTCTTTATTTATTAAATATGGCGGATCAAAATACAGCGTGTATCGCTTACGCTTCGTCATAAAATTTGACTTTATTGGCTATATATATATATATATATATATATATATATATATATATATATATATATATATATATATATATATATAAAACCTACCTGATCAATTTACGTGATTTTTGAAATATGAAATTATTGTTCTGTGACGGACGCATATCATAGAAATTTTATTATTATTATCATTATTATTATTATTATTATTATTATTATTATTAGGTTGACTTCTGGACTTGCACCATAAACGTTAATTCTAGCGATTACTTTTCCGTCAGACAGTTTAAAGGTTTCAAACTCACTTTCAGATTCCAAAGTCTACAATCGTAAACAACTCCGTTTGTTTACGACGATTATAAAACCAAACGTTAAAAGTATTTATCGATCGCCGATCGTGCCATTATTTTACAATTGAGCCCCCAAGTCATCATTGCTAAATGCTACGCAGAACTATTATTAACTTATTAGGCTTTCACATGCAAACGAACTTGGTTGTTTTTTGTTTATTTTTTAAAGAATAACAGAATATTTTAAAACTTAAGTCAGAAGTGATTATTCCAGAATCCAGCGCATTCATATATCATAGATCAGATCATAAATATTACAAAGACGGAAACTATTATTATTGATACAACTCCAAGCAGTAAGCACATCGCATTAACCGGAAATCTCAGTCCGAATGAACGCCGGCATTAAAAGTACACTCGCCACGCGCAGTGCTTTTGCTTGTATGCTAGAAAAACGCGGATAATATGAAAACGTGTTTATCTGATGAGCAGCCGGACGAGAACAAGTTGAAGTGTACTTTTATGATTGACACACATAAACAAAACAGCAGCTCGTGAAGGTGCTTGCTAAAAAGTCCAGCCTCCATTCGATGTGGTTGTGTGACGGGGCAGGTGCGGATGAAGAAGAAGATGAAGATGAAATTTCTCCGTGTCCGTAAAGTACCCGTATCGATTTCTTCATGTTGAGATGGTCTATTTCTAGGTTCCTGTCAACAATTCAATTTAATGTTCCTATTTACAATGCCTCCCCACGGGACAGAGTTAGACACCAGGGTCGTTTTTTAACGTGAAGAAAAGGAACAAAAATAAAAATTGTCTCAGTCGTGAGGGATTTGTCCTCCACTGAAAGAGAACAAAAAAATTGAAGTGCAGCACTGCAGCATCTGAACACTTTGATCTTGGCCCGAAGGCCAATGTTGCAAGCTCTATTACTTTATATACACAGGGTGAAACCCCCCCCCCTCCCCCAAAAAAACCGAGTCCCAACTCTAATTAGGCCCCGTTTCGTAGCGTTTTGTCCGAATGAAATGAAACTTTGGTCATAACTAGTTTATTATATTCAAAACATCACATCAAAACACTAGGGTCTTTGGCCTTTTTTCTCCGTTGACTGTAAAATGCTCAGAAAAACAATTGAATGTCCTCTGTTTTTTGGGGGGTCACCATCTCTCTCTCTATATATATATATAATATATATATATATATATATATATATATATATATATATATATAGAGAGAGAGAGAGAGAGAGAGAGAGAGGGAGAGATGGTGACCCCCCAAAATATATATATATATAATACAATATATATATATATACACACAATTGCAAACACATACACTAGCAGGCCACCAGGCGTGACCCGGTTGTAAACTACACTTAAATATGATAATTAAATCTACACGAATTGAAGTATCTATTAGTTATGATATTGTACCCAATAAATAGTAATGCCCTCCCCCATAAAGTACGAAAAACATGATATTTTAATTTATGCATTTTATTCATTTGCTTCCCCACGAAAGCAAATTAGAGACAAGGTCGTTTTAAATGTGGGGGTAAAACCAGCCCCCCCCCACACTACCCAGGCGAGTGCACTTTTAATGCCGGCGTTCATTCGGACTGCGATTTCCGATTAATGCGATGTGCTTGGAGTTGTATCAATAATAATAGTTGCCTTTTATCAAGTTCCGTCCGTCTTTCATGCATTCTTATTTATTTACTAGCGGGGCTACCCGCCGTTGCTCGGGACCGTATAAACAATAAGAAAATTGAAGTTGATTTTTTTTTTTTTTTACATAGGCATAACCAGTTATCAAGGCCAAGAGACCACTCGAGCATAAGGGTTAAGAGTGTACAGTAGTCAATTGGACAATATAGTAATCGTTAGTAATGGCAATTTGGTAAATTAAGAAACTTACGTGGAACGGCTCATCAAGAACTTGTTTACGTTGGACTTGAAGACAACCATATTGTAGTCAGCTGGAAAGCAGGAAAACGGAAGACAATTCCACAGGCGTGCAGTTCTAAGAAAGAAGCTTTGTTCATGGAATCTACGTTTAGGTTTAGGCACAGATAAAGAGTGGGGGGAATTATTGATAGTGTTTACAGCTAGACGAGTGTTTTTTGTGAAAGTTTGACCAGGGGGGACCATAGATTGAAGCTCAGTCGAACACTTGCCATGAAAATAACGATAAAGCAGAGACAAACTCGAAACATCTCTTCTGTGAGATAGAGGTTGCAGGGAAGAGAAAAGGACATCTCCTACGAGGCTACAAAGTCTATTTTGAACTCTATCAAGGCAGGACAAGTCCTTTCATGCAGCTCTTGCCCAGATGTGGCAACAGTATTCCATCCTTGGACATACCTGGCTCTTATATAGATAGAGAATAGCATCAGCAGTGAGATATCTACTGGATCGATAGAAGGATCCGACCATTTTCCAGCGGCCTTGGCAACAGATTTGATGTACGTATTCCATTTAAGATCAGGAGTAAAGGTCAAGCCCAGAAGCTTGTCAAAACATGAGGCCTCCGCAAGATGAGAGCCATTCATTTCAATTGATACCAGATAGGGATCAGAGCGTTGATGATGTAAAGATGTTTTAGATGCATTAAAAGTAACCAGCCACTCCTTTCCCCATTGTACCACATGCTCAAGATCAGAGGAGAGAGAATCGAGAGAACTTTGTCGTTTACTGTCGTAGATTTTCTGCCATAGATGGTAGTGTCATCAGCATAAATGTCTACGAATGATGTAAGGATGTGATTTGGAAGATCATTAATGTAGATCAGGAAAAAAGTTGGGCCAGGATGGACCTCTGAGGGACTCCAGCATTAATACTGTGAGTTTCTGATTTTTGCCCATCAACTACTACTCTTATGAACCTATCAGAGAGAAATGATTTAATAATTGAGAAGACATTTCCAGCTATACCATAGCTAGAGATCTTGTGAAGTAAACCTTTATGCCATACCCTATCAAAGGCCTTTGATATGTCAAGAGCAATTGCCCTAGATAGGTTGCCTCCATTGAGAGATTCACTAATCCTATGAGATATAACTGCAAGCACATCTGCTGTAGATCTAGCAGAATGGAAACCATATTGTGTGTCACTAAGAGGATTATTTTTTCTAAGATGGTTGATTACTTCTCTATTTAACACAGATTCATGACGCACAGGAGACTTATTGGCCTGTACTGAGAGGGGGATGAGCGATCACCTGAATTCTTAAATACAGGGCATACCGATGAGATTTTTCAGGGTGATGGGAAGCAATTCTCCTTAAGACAACGTTTAAACAGTTTTGTAAGTATGGGTGCTAGTTCTGGTTGGAGTTTTTTGAGTACTATAATTAGAATACCGTAAGGGCCGGTTGCTTTACTGGAATCAATGTTTTTGATTAGCTTGGCAACATCACGTGCAGATATTTGTATATCACATAGCTTGTTTTCTGATACAGGAGGAAATATTAGGGGTTGGTGGCCTTGATCGCAAAGGGTAGAATTAGCTGCAAAGATCTTGGCAAAGAGTTTGGCTTTGTCTGATGTTGACGAGATTAACTCAGGTCCATTGATGATAGTTGGGATAGAGCACACGACTCTGTTCAGGATTCTGTTTGCTATTTGCCAAAACTGGTGGGAACCAAGCCGCTGCTCAGTTATTTTGGACTTAACGGATTGAGCATACAACTCTCTTGCGTTCTTTATTACTTTCTTACAATGGTTGCTGGCAGTCCTGAAAGCGGCTTTAGTCTCCATACATCTATTACGTTGGAAGCAATGGAAAAAGTTATTTCTGTGCGCAATGGCAGCAGCATACTCTGGAGAGAACCATGGCTGGCTGTTAGGATTTTGCTGGACTTTTTCGAGTGTATGAAACGGTCTATACCTACAATTAACTATTCCGTCAGGTCTGATGCTATAGAGGACACATCCTTTTTAAACATGGAATGCAGAGGTAGATATATAAATGTATGGAAGCTATCCCAGTCAGCCATAGTGTATCAATATACTGTACGATGGAGAGGTACGTCTGAGGACTTACTACATTTCATTTTTATCTTAATTGATAGAACAGAGTGGTTGGAAGATCCAAGAGGAGATAGAACGGAAACTGAACATCGTTCAGGGCAAGTTGTGAGAAAAAGGTCTAGGAGACTTGCATACTGGCCGTCAGTGTCGGGCACACGGGTGGGTTCGTGAACAATCTGAGTGAGGTCATAAGTAATGGAGAAATCATGACAGCCTCCCCTCATCATCGGTCTTGTTTGAGTGGGTCAACCATTCCACATTGTGAACATTGAAGTCTCCACATACGTGAATGTTAGCTGGTTAAGGATAAGAAAATAGGGCTTGGTCAATTTTCTCAAATATGCTTTTAAAGATAGTAACTCCACTATTGTGGGGGCGATAGAGAGTAAATATAAATGCAGTAAATGATTTTGAATATAATTGTTATTCTTTGGAGAGAGGAATTTTTAATGTGTATGTATCATTTGGTATTTCGAGTAAAAGAATATTTTACCTACCCTAGGACGGCTATTACACATGTATGAATTAATTGTACCTTCCCTAGGGTAGGTAATTTACAGAATGTATATGAAATAATTTTACCTTTTTGGGATGGGTAATTTACAACACATATTTAAAATATGTTTACCTACATTTGGACGGGTAATTTATATACATATATGAAACAATTTCACATACTCTCGACAGGTATTGTACAACATATATGAGATAATTTCTCTTTCCACCAAGGCTACCATAATTTTAAGAAAATTGAAATCATTTTAGAAGATGGATCATTAGGATTTCCAAATTAATACATAAATACATTGTGTTGGTTAATGAGTTCACAACCCTTGCTTCACCATAAATTTCAACATTACTGCGTTTCTTTTCTTCCTAACTAACGGCACTATTATTGTAAGAAAAATTATGTCATTTTGGAAGATGTCTCAGCAGGATTATAAAATTAATTGACTCAGTTAAGTGATTAGACAACCCTTGCTTCATTTTCAAATTCCACATTAGTGTGTTTCATTTTTTCCCTACTACCGACAACAAATGTTTTTGGAAAAAAGACGTCATTTTCGGAAGATTACTCAGCAGGCTTTACAAACAAACAAATATGTTGAGAAGCTTTGTGATTAGGTAACCCTTGCTTCAATACAAAATTCCACATAAGTGTGTTCTTTCCCTCCCTACTACTGACACCATCATTTTAAGTGAAATGATATCATTTCTTGACCATAACTCGACAGGTTTTCCAAATAATTACATAAATGCATTGACGCGAATGATCATCAGGCAACTTTTACTTTACCACAATTTTCAATATTAATATAGTTCTCCCCACACCTTACTACCACAACCGCCCACAACACATTAGAAAGACAAAAGATGTCATTTCCGGAATATGATTCCATAGTTACTCCATAATTTGGAATATGACATTGTGGGAGATTGCATAGTGACTCCAAAATGGACATTACTCTCTCCAGCCCCACCCCAAACTGAAGGTTTGTTAATTCATAGAGAACTCCAGAGCACGTTTCTACTCATCGCTACAACTGTGACGTCATTCTCTGAAGTTAACATTGAAAATTCAGAAAAATATTGTTTACCACCTACAGAAATTGATAAATTGTCTGGGCTTATTATTTCATTAAAAACACACCAATCAATTAACTCACATTTCATCATTTTTCATAATTACTGGAAATGTTATTAATTTTGACAATCATTTTTCGTCATTTTAGCGGACATTATCGCCCCCCCCCCCAGGAAAATAATAACTTTGATATATTTCTGGGCCGATTATTTCATTACAAACACACCAATCGATTAATTCACATTTTATCATTTTTCATAATTCTTGGGTATCTAACTAATTTCGACAATCATTTTTCATAATTTTAACCCCCCCCCTTATAGCACCCCCTTACGAAAATAATAACTTTGATATATTGTGTGGGCCGATTATTTCATTACAAACACACCAATCAATTAACTCACATTTCATCATTTTTTATAATTCTTGGATATGTTACTAATTTCGACAATTATTTTTTTTTAATTTTAACCCACATTATCCCCCTCCCCTTCCGAAAATAATAACTTTGATATATTATCTTGGTTGTTTATATCATTACAAACACACGAATCGATTTATTCACATTTCATCATTTTTCATAATTCTTAGATGTGTTCCTAATTTGGACGATCATTTTTTGATATTTGTAACACACGTTATCGTCTACCCCCTTACTGAAATAATAACTTTGATATATGGTCTGGGTTGATTATTTCGTTACAAACACGCCAATTAATTATGTCACATTTCATCATTTTTCATAATTTTTGGATATGTTACTAATTTTGACAATAAGTGTACATAATTTTAACCCTTATTATCGCCCCCCCCCTTACGAAAATAATAACTTTGGTATATTGTCTGGGTTGATTATTTCATTAAAGAAAAGACCAATCAATTAACTCACATTTTTCATAACTTTAACCCACATTATCGCCCCCTCCTTACGAAAATAATAACTATGTAAAATGTCTATTAAAAATATACATGAAATAAAGTAATGTTCAAATCGTAAACTGTTTCAGCCATTTCCGACACTGACTTCTTATCCCTTACACCACTGTTAAAAATATACATGAAATAAATTAATGTCTAAAACGTAAATGTTCCAGCCATTTCCGGGACTGACTCTATATTTCCAACCCCACTGTTCAAAATATGAATGAAATGTAGTAATGCTTAATTCGTAAACGGTTTCGGCCATTTCCTGGACGAATTTCATAAACAGACATGAAATAATGCAATTAATGATCTTCCAAATCACATCCTTACATCATTTGTAGACATTTATGCTGACGACACTACCATTTATGGTAGCACATCTAAGACAGTAAACGACCAAGTTCTCTCCAATTCTCTCTCCTCTGATCTTGAGCATGTAGTACTATGGGGAAAGGAGTGGCTGGTTACTTTTAATGCATCTAAAACCAAGCTTCTCTCTTTACATCATCAACATTCTAATCCACATTTGGCATCAATTGAAATGAATGGCTCTCGTCTTCAGGAAGCCTCAAGTTTTGACAAGCTTCTGGGCTTGACTATTACTTCTGATCTTAAATGGAATACGTACATCAAATCTGTTGTCAAGGCCGCTGGAAAAATGGTGGGATCTTTCTATCGATCCGGTAAATATCTCACTGCTGATGCTATTCTCTATCTATATAAGAGCCAGGTACGTCCAAGGATGGAATACTGTTGCCACATCTGGGCAGGAGCTGCTAGAAAGGACTTGTCCTGCCTTGATAGAGTTCAAAATAGACTTCGTAGCCTCGTAGGAGATGTCCTTTTCTCCTCCTTGCAACCTCTATCTCACAGAAGAGATGTTGCGAGTTTGTCTCTGATGTATCGTTATTTTCATGGAAAGTGTTCGACTGAGCTTCAATCTATGGTCCCCCCTCGCCAAACTTTCACAAGAAACACTCGTCTAGCTGTAAACACAATCAATAATTCCCCCCACTCTTTATCTGTGCCTAAACCTAAACGTAGATTCCATGAACAAAGCTTCTTTCTTAGAACTGCACGCCTATGGAATTGTCTTCCATTTTCCTGCTTTCCGGCTGACTACAATATGGTTATGTTCAAGTCTAAAGTAAATAAGTTCTTGATGAGCCGTTCCATATAAGTTATCAAATTTACCAAATTTTCATTACTAATGATTACAATATTGTCCAATTTCTACTGTACACTTTTTAACCCTTATCCTTGAGTGGCCTCTGGGCCTTGATAATGTGGTGATGCCTATGTAAAAAAAAAAAAAATGTCTAAATCGTAGAATGTTTCAGCTTTCAATATTAGATAAAGTAATTTTGAGATGGTAAACTGCTTCAGCCGTTTCCGGGCCTAACTCCGTATCCCCACTTGTTTTAAAAATATATATGAAATCAAGTATTTTTGATATCATAAACTGCTTCAGTCATTTCTGGGACTTACTCCATATTCCCACCTCTTAAAATATATGCTGTGTCGGTTATTTTGTTTTTTTTTTTGTTTTTTTTTAGAATGGGGTAGAAAACTATATTACGCTTACCTGGCTTTTTGGCTAAGATCAAAGTGTAGTATCTGTTCGGGCGCAGCATTTCAGCGAATTCATCTACTGGCCCCTTTCCATAAAGAGAAAAAGTGGTGGTAATGTTTGGGAGAATGAACAAGCACTAATTCACCATACCCCAACTTCACCTAAAAGAAGGTTTGGTAATTCCTGGCGGCCTCCAGAGTATTTTTTAAAGCAACATAATCGTGCTTGTCCCCCCTCCATCATCAATACATGACGTCACTTCCGGAAAATGACTCAGCAGTTTTTCGAAATACATGATTTCAGTATAAATTGTTTGTATTTTTTAATATGGGTATTACACTGTAGAAGCACCTTATTTAAAATTCATGCTGATCACCTTATTTAAAATTCATGCTACCCAAAAAACAAATATTTCAAAGTGCAGTTAGTGATTAGGCAACACTTGCTTTACAATAAACTAATCAAGAAATTGGATTGAGAAACAGATACTAATGTTAACTAATACAAAACAAAAATAGAGATAATACATGTCAGTTTCTTATTTAATAAATTGTTAGGTGAAAGTATAGAATAGTTTAAATAATACCTTCCCCTCCCTATATTAAGAATGGCTTTCTAACTAATAACGTTATTATTTCAGCACGGTCCGTATTCCGTGTGTCATCCCCGTCTCCGTCTTAAACATATGTATGAAATAAAGTAAACATGAGATCGTAAAAAAAATGTATAGATTTGTTTTCCTATCTACAAATTTCAAACCGCGAGTGAATTTTACGTACGATTTCGTTTTTTTTTTTTTTTGCTTTTTTTTTTAATACAAAAGCATAAAAAAATAAGTTGGTGTCATCAGTTAGAATTGAAATTAAAAAGAACCGAACGTTCCAGCCTGAGGAAAAACCAAATGTACGCGCATGCGCACAAAAAATATCAGCTAATGCTTAATGAATATTTTACATGTAAATTTGCCGATGTCTGTCTGCGATATACATGCATGTAAGCAAAGATATTATTCGCTATAAACCACCTTTGGTGCATGAATATTATTTCCTGACAATTTCAGTGCTATATGACCACTGACAGTAGTTTATAAGTTTACCTGTTAGATATTTACACACATACACACGTCTACTGTTTTATTTATATAGAAGATTATTTATAATAAAAATTTATTAATAATTATAGAGCCACTCTATTGATTGATATATTATAGCCAATATATAGTAGTGACGTCAAAAGTAAAAAAAACATAGTTAATCAACCTTATTCGTTATCAGTTGTACTGTCCTAACGCATATAAAAAAATATTGTAAAAGGTATAAATGTATATTTGTGCATGCATAGAAGAGTACTTTAAGTCGATTAATGCCATTTTTTGTTCATTTTGGACCGCTTTAGCAGCTATTTTTACCGGTTAAAACCAAAGAAAATTTGGTCCACAGGTCCAAATTCGCTATTTATCAAGTTACAAATCTGCCAACCTAAAATTAACAGAGGAGTTTGATACAGACCGTTTCTCGGACAGACAGACATGGTCGCTTTATACACACACACACACACACACACACACACACACACACACACACACACACACACACACACACATATCCATATATAATTATAAATAATTAATTTTTTATATAAACGTCAAATGCGCAGACTGTAAACAAAGGGTTCAAATGAGTAGGAAATCGTGAACGTTGCACATATATATATATATATATAAGTTTCGTAGTTAAATTTTAAATTCTGAAAAAACAAAAACAAAAAAAAACAACACAGAGACATATAACCCCTTCTATATATTCCTTTTGTCAAGCAATAAATTCTTAAATCGAATATATGTCTCTATATGTTGTTTTTTTTTCAGAGCTTAAAATTTTAACCACCAAACTTATATATTGATCTATTCTTAAATATTGGCTTTTCCTTTTTGGCCAGGATCTCCTTGAAAGTATTACTTCAAGTAATATCTATCAGGATTTTTCATCTGAATTCTATCAGTGTCTTATATATATATATATATATATATATATATATATATATATATATATATATATATATATATATATATATATAATTTTGGTATGTTCCCGTTTCATCTATTTCTATAAGTTTCCTTATTTTTTATTCCGCCTCAATAATTCAGAGGGATTCTCTCTTAGCCATTGAGCAAATTGCATTGTTATGATGACTGAACTTATGCATTGGTGACCTAAAAGTTTCATTTCTCTGTCGCAGATATTGATGGTGTGAATCTCTAAAAGAACAACGCCTATCATGGACCTGCGTCAGAAACAGAGATTCGCCATTAAATTCCACTATGCAAAAAAAAAAAAAAAAAAAAAAAAAAAAAATGAAGGAAATAACATTCATTGGCGCCTATTGAACTTTTACGAAACCGATGCAATTGATTTCAACATCAGCGCAGTTGGGATTTTTTTATTTATTTTATTTTTTTTTTAGAGTAGTGACAATGAGCGTTCCGCCGTTCCGGACTTTTACGATTGAGGCACTAAAAATGTATTGAGAATAATGGTGACTATGTAGAAAAACAAATTCTGCAGCATAAAAGTTCGCTCGTTTTAATAGTACCACTAGCAGTATCAGAATTTTTGTAGGAATTTTTGACACCCCTAACACGAAACTGCGAATACAATATAAAAATCTCGTAATTTCTCTGTTAAAAGTGGGTTATTTATTTTCTTTATGGATTATACTTCCAAAATAAACTATTACAGTTGTTTTAAAAGTAATAAAAATATTTTTATTTTTTTTTTAAAACAGTAATGAATTTTCCGAACTCAATATTTTTCAATTTTTAAACTCAATATTTTTAAATTTTTAAATTTTAAAAATCTATCAAAATTTTTCTATTGATTCTATTTTTACGATATTTTCAGGGTCAATGTGAAATTTTATGTTCTTTCCAATAAACCGAATATAATATTTTAGACAAACGTTTTTTTTAAATTCACGCCCCCCCATTTTCACGCCCCCCCATTTTCACGCCCCCCCCATTTTGAAATGTCTATTAAAAAGTAAATAATTAATTTATGTTTAATAGGTTTATATATCACAAATTGAAGAGAAAAGGTCAATAAATAATATATTCAAATTTAAAACAAAAAAAAAAAAATCAGTTTTTTAGAAATTTACCTGTAAAGTCCGAAGTTTAAAACCTTATTTTATAAGAACACATTTTTTCTTTTTGTCTTTTTTTTTTTTTTTTAATGAAACCTTGGTCCTTGCTCATTTAATTGAAAAAAAAATTAGGGCTTGAATTACATTTTTCGAGGAGTTATAAGCTTAGAAAGATAGGGGGTCGAATAATTTACGCCTCTCATTTTGAAATGTCTATTAAAAAGTAAATAATTAATTTATGTTTAATAGGTTTATATATCACAAATTGAAGAGAAAAGGTCAATAAATAATATATTCAAATTTAAAACAAAAAAAAAAATCAGTTTTTTAGAAATTTACCTGTAAAGTCCGAAGTTTAAAACCTTTTAAAAAAAAAAAAAACACATTGTTTTGTTTTGTTTTTTTTTTAAATAAAACCTTGGTCCTTACTCCTTTAATTGAAAAAAAAAATTAGGGCTTGAATTACATTTTTCGAGGAGTTATAAGCTTGGAAAGATGGGGTGGAATTATTCACTATTTTCACGAAATTTCTGACACTGCTATAGTACCACTCCCTGGTAAGTCTGCAATTTTTTTAGTTTTTGAGTTTAAAAAAAAAAAAAAGAAAAAAAGGAGGCCTTACTTTTGGAACGACCCTCGTGTATTCAAAGTTAGTGGGAGAAAACACCCAGCAGAGTGCTCGATTACTAAGACAATTTA
Source organism: Euprymna scolopes (assembly GCF_053919585.1). Taxonomy (NCBI): domain Eukaryota; kingdom Metazoa; phylum Mollusca; class Cephalopoda; order Sepiida; family Sepiolidae; genus Euprymna; species Euprymna scolopes. Next base: position 25,594,102 of record NC_136486.1, read on the forward strand.
AAAAAAATACGAGTGTAATATTTATTTATATCTGCGTTACACTGTAACGCCGTTACAGTAGGTAAGAGCAACATCAGTACCATCGGTTTCAAATCCAAACCGAACGGGACCAGAGTCTGAAGAGTGTTTGACATAGGCAACCAAAGACTGGTCCCCCTTTGTTTTGGATTTGAAATCGACGGTAGCGATGTATTTCTTATCTTCTGTAACGCATATAAATATATAAGGCCGATTTTTAATATAGGAAAAATGCAGCTGCAGCTGCACCTAAATAGGGCTTTCTGGTTTGGAAAAAAATAAAGAGCGACTCAGTCTAGAAGGATTTCTCCACTGACCGCGAACATAAATTATGAAGTGAGATAACAAAACGAACCTGACACAATCGAAGTTCATAGAAAGTCGAAGACACGTCCGTGATAATCAGTCTGGCAGAGGCCGAGTCATTTTTTTTGAGTAGGTGATGGCTTGCATCTGTCGGGCTGAGGTACACGGTTCTAGGAAGTCCACCTTCCCAGACTTTACTGTCTCTCTTTGAGAATGGGTTTATTTATTGCTAATCGCTTGGCGCGCTCCTATCGGAGAATGCCGATGGGGCGGCTCACTGCTCAGTCATTTTTGTTTGACTATCAGAGTGCACACACCTTTTTTTTGCATTGACTTTTCAAACCTAAACTTCCGACCTTGTGTCACGTCATCGCTACACTTTGCTCAAACTATATTTTGCTTCTAGCCGAAAAAAAACAAAAAAAAAAAAACAAAAAAAAAACAAAACAAAAAAAATCTGGTATGGTCGAAAAACACTTATTTTTTTTATTTTTGAAGCACATCAAATGGCCCATTGTGGGGAGTGAACAATGAGGGGAGTTCAAATAGAGGAAATCGTTTAGATGTAATATCTTCTAGAAATAATTAGGCTAAGTAGTTAACGGCACGGACTGAAGATATGGTCCGACCGAGTTCGAATCCAGTTCATTTTAGAAGAAGAAAAAACAAACACTTTCGTCAAACCAACACCTGATTTATGTCTAACCACCTGAAAAGGAGATAAATAAATAAATAAAATAACTCAGCCTCAATATTATTGAAATACGGAAGAAAATAAGGAAATATGAAAAGCAGATACAAACAATTATATATTATTGCATTTTTGGTCCTTCGACAAAAGGGGGGGGGGCTGTAAATTCACCTTTGTCCGTTCGTCTGTCCGCACTTTTCTTAATAACTACGCCTTGGAATTAAAAAAAAAAATTTTTTGCACAAACATTAAACATGATATAAGCAAAAAAAGTAACAGAACGGATTTTCGGCAAAACTCTGATTTCCCCCGCCCCCAGGGATTCCTTTCGGGTTAAAATGGCTAAAATTGACACTTTTGTGCTTATTAAAAAAAAATTGATGCCTTGGATTTTTATAAAACTTTCTGAAAAGTTGTAACCAACTGATTTCTATATAATTTTGTTTGTCTATACTTCGCGATAACTCTTGGATGTGCCTCAGGGGCTCTTTTAGGGTTAATAAAAACACTCCCTTTTTGGGGGGGACTATTTTACCATATTTGCCCAAAATTTTCTGTGTATGTCTATTTAGCAGTTTTGCATGGTGCTGAACTCAAATTTAAATATGTTAAGGCCTTGGGGACTTTTTGGACTAAATAGGTGGGGGGGGGCAAATGATGGACTTTGTCATTTCTTTTTTTTGCATGGTGCAGAACTCAAATGTACATATGTTAAGGCCTAAAATTGTACCGTTTGTTCATTTTCACCAGGATTTGACGTCCCCTGGGAACTTTTGGTGCTAAATGGAGGAGGGGCAAATACTGAGATAAGTAATTTTTTTATGCCTCGTTCAATGTGCAGTCACGGGGGACTATGCACATTTCACTTGTTAATTTTTGGAATTCTTTGAGATGAGGCTTCATAATTTGTGTATTCAAGTTTTTTTTTTTTTTTTTTTTTTTGCGGACTGTTATCCTCATCTTTATACTGTGTTGTTGTTAATTACTGGGGATAACGTTACGAGACTCAGCATGCCTAGCCCGTTACGGTAACCACCTGAAGAAGGCCAGAGGATGAGTTGACCAAACTGTGATGAAACAACATTAACTATAAAGATGGGGATAACAGTCGCAAAAAAAAAAAAAAAAATTGATACACATATACAAACAACACAAACGTTTTATGTAAATTCAAGCATATCACATTTACACATTTTTTCATACTTCCTGTCTCCCTGATTATCACATTTACATATAAACTTTTCTCTCTCTCTCTCTCTCTCTCTCTCTCTCTCTCTCTCTCTCTCTCTCTCTCTCTCTCTCTCTCTCTCTCTCAAATATAAATACAAATACAAAATACTATTTTCCTGGATGCCATAATACAAATACAAATACAAATGACGGTGACCGGAAACAGTGTCCAGGTTAGGGTTGAATCAGATACTGACTTTTAACAATTGAAATACAAATACTTTCGTTTAGGTTATCAGAAATGCAAATACAAATACTTTTATTCCTAAGTCTAAAAATACAAATACAAATACTTTTATTCCTCAATCTCAAAATACAAATACTTTTATTCCTCAATCTCAAAATACAAATAAAAATACAATAACTGATTTAAACAAAAACAAATATAAGTACTTTTTTTTCAAAGTAATAAAGAAATCTGAAAATGTGCAAAAAAAAGAAGAAAAAGAAAAGAAATATTTCCTTCCAAATTTGACATCTACATTACATTCTATATCGTGTCCTCGTTGCATTTTATTATCATTAGAGCTCTGAAAGTCCCCTCTCTCTCTCTCTCATATATATATATATATATATATATATATATATATATATATATATATATATATATATATATATATAATGGTTATGAATAAAGCCTCAAAGGAAACGAAAACAACAATCGTTCCTGGTGAAAATCGGATTCACCGATAGAAAGCGCTTGAGAAGAATGTGGCCGAACAACAACTTTTGGGCGCCATTTTATATAACATACCTGATGAAATTAAAAAGACTGCTTTTTATATATATATACTAGCATTTCAGCCCGGCGTTGCCCGGGTGTTTGGATGTGTATGTTGAGCAAAAAAAAAAAAAAAAAGTGGTAGTAGGAAGGCAGGCTCGAACCCGTACCGCAAAGGAGGAAAAGAACGAGGTAAAAACTAACGTTTATGCTGTTACGACCACCGCCAAACCGAAAGCGACATTTTTTTTAAAATTAAGGCTACACAATCTAAAGAAGAGGATAACTTAAAAAAAATATCGGCGAAAAAAGTGCCCCCCCCTGTAGAAAAGTGCCTAGTTGAAGGGGAAGATATTAATGTTTTTAGCCAATTTTTCGATATTTGTCGTATGAATGGTCGAACTTTAAAACGATACTGATCTTGGTAAAATCCGTCGCCTCTATTGAAACTTTAAGGCAGACATGCAAACATACATACATATATTTATATATTGGTAACTAAAGATTTTCGACCCAAATTGATGAAAAAGCTTGCCCTATCTCTGACTACCCTTTATGTAAAATTTCAAATATTTAGACCAGAAATTGTCTGAGTAATTTGGAAGAGACCGCAGAGGTCAATTTATTTTTAACTTTGACCCCTATTATGACCCCTTAAAATTTATTGTTTTGAGCTCAAATCAAGTTATTAAGTTAGATCCATGTCCAAGGAACCTATATCTAAAATTTCAAGTGCGTAGACCCAAAATTGTCGGAGGAGTTTGGTAGAGTTCTCAAAGGTCAAATCGTTGAACTTTGACCCCTTAATCGCCAAATTCCTGGCCAAAAAACCGATCACATCGATTTTCCCAAATCTCAGTACCCTGTATATCAAATTTCGAGTCTGTAAACTTAAAATTGACAGAGTTATTGCGAATGGAAATGCACACACACACACACACGTTGACTTTTATAGATATGCTAGCAGTTCCCCCCGGATTTTCTCGGGCCGTATGTACTGTTCATAAGGTTATGTGCATATGTATATATTAAAAAGTGTGAATATGTAAAGTAATGTCTTTCTGAATAATATTCTTCCTTAATTACCATAGAGAAAAGACATACAGACATTTTCACTTTTATAGAGATAGATAGATAGATAGATAAATTGGATGCAATATATAGTAATGATTTAAAAAGTATATAAAAAAAGACACATGCGCCACCACCGAGAATCGAAACCAAAACGTTCAGCTCACGATTTATTTTACATCTGCTGTAAATGACTGAGCTATGAAAACATGTTTGCTGCAAGGCTAAAAATTAAAACATGAACCGATAGCAACTACGCCTGGCAAATTACATTTTTTTTTAAAATTTTCACACTTTTGCACCCATTTTTCCGGACTAAAAGCCAAATATAAAGTTTTGCATGGATTCAAATACCTTATATATGAAGTTTCATGTCTGTAGACCAAAACCTCTAGGAGGAGTTTGGTAGGCAAATTTTGTTCAACAAAAATATATACGTATGCATAAATATATATGGAAACAATTTTGTGTTTACTATAAACTTTTTATGCAAATATTATGCAAGTATAAATCATGTAGAATATCTGCATGAATATAATTACACGTAATAGTTAACTAAAGATGATTATCCCATTAGAAAACCGAAGCAACTAATAGGGAATTAATTAAAATAAATGTTTAAAAGAATATGCAAATTAGCTAGATCTTTTATTAGTGAATGCGATTCTACAACCAATATATAAGAAAATTGTATTTTCTTTTTGAATAAATAGAAAAGAGGGTTTTTAATATGAATATCAATACACACAAAAGAAAATCGAATTTATAGGAGTTTATATATATATATACATATATATATACATATATATATATATATATATATATATATATATTAAGTTATGAAAATATATATGGCAATTTAAGCGACACAGAATATTCTGCGTTTCATCCTCGTGAGAATTCGTCAGTTTTATGTGCATAAGCCTGACGAATTCTTACGAAAATTAAACGCAGAATATTCTGTGTAGCTTATATTGCCATATATATTTTCATAACTTACTACCTAGCTCTACCTATGTATTGAGCACTGTTGAAGTAATTACTGAAAATTTACGCATGAAATTATATCTTCTTATATTTATTTGTGATTAAATGAATCATATATATATATATATATATAAGCGAAAAGAAAAAAAAATGACAATTTAAAGGAAATGACTTGAAAATTTAGAAAAAGAAATGTAGTTACTTACTTTTTATGAAAATTTTCCGTAATGCATTTTTTTTTTTTTTTTTTTTTTCATAAAATTTCACGAATGTTTGATCACTGGTTACAAAGCGATAGAAGCTATGTGAACATGGAAGCTGACAAATCAAGTTACTTCATTGACACCATCCGCAAGTATAAACTCATAATATTTAGTTAGAATATGCGAAGACAAAGGACAAAATGACTAACTGTGGAAGTGGAAACAGGTGTTCTTTCCACACCAATGCGCACGTCATATTCAATAATGAATCTAACCTTTTCACAACTGACGCGTTCGTCGAAGCGGAGAAATATCGCTAAGTACACTAACATGGTTTCGCTTTTTCTCTCTTTTCTTTTTTTTTTTTAAAACTATTATTGGACGTAAAAAAAAGTATTAAAAAAAAAAAAACATTCAACAACAACAAAATGATACACGCAACACTAGGTGTATCAGAAATTTGGAGGAATTTGCGACACCCCTAACAGAAAACTGCGAATAAAATATTTAAAAAATCGTAATTTCTTTTTTTTTAAAGTGGGTTGTTTATTTCCTGTATGGAATATACTTCCAAAATATACTATTAAAGTTGTTTAAAAAATAATAGAAATATTTTTTATTTTAAAAAAAAAAGTGTTTACAAAATGTTTACAAAATGCCGACATGCCTTCATGCAGCCATTTTTTTTTTTACGTAATGAAATTAATTGAATTTTACGAGTTAAATATTTTTCAATTTTTAAACTTTAAAAATCTATTAAAATTTTTCTATTGGTTCAATTTTTACGATATTTTCAGGGTCAATGTGAAATTTTATGCTCTTTCCAATAAACCAAATATAATATTTTAGACAAACGTTTTTTGTTTCAAATTCACCCGCCCCATTTTGAAATGTCTATTAAAATTTTAATAATTAATATATGTACCAAAGGTTTATATATCACAAATTGAAGATAAAAGATCAATAAAGAAAATATTTTAATTTAACACAATAAAAAAAGAATATTTTTTGGAAATTTACCTGTAAAGTCCAAAGAGTAAAAACGTTTTTTTATATAAAAAAAAACACGTTGATTTTTTTTTTAATGAAAGCTCATGTTATGCTTATATCGTCAAGTAAATACCAGACGCTGACGGCAAATTTTTCTATTTCATTCAATGTTTTCTTTTTTCTTTTTCTTTTTTAGATATTTAAAAAAAAATTCAGTCGATAAAGAAGTATTAAAATATAAAAACCAAAAACTCGTGTATTTCATTAAGAGAATTAAAAACAAAATCGGTGAACTGGATTTTTTGCTTTAGGGGAAAAACTTATAAGTGAATGCGTTTCTTTTTAACTACGGAGGACGAAAAATACTAACTTTGGTTAACACACGCAATAAAAAAGCGACATTATTTATATCCTTTTGACGAATCGATATTTGATAAATTTCATAGTAGCAGCAGCAGCCTTTAAGCTTCTGGCGCTAACCACGTTATGAAAATGCGATTTTCTACAACCTTCGCTTTAAAAAATCCTTTTATTTAAAAAATACATGGAATTTAAAATATAAATATGGATAAATTCTTAACAATGAAGTATGGAACTATGGCGGTTACCATAGATTTTACCGACGTTTGAAAAAGGGTCACTATTTCGGTCGGTCCCCTTTTTGGGGCACCTCCGAAATTAGAGAGAGAACGAGAGTGCTGAAAAAGAAAGGTTGGGAAAAGAAAACATCAGATTATAATTAAGTGCAACGAGACTTTAAGATTGATGATTTTTTATAAAGGTTTCCAAGATATAGGGGTACAAAGAGGGTGGTACGTTTTCTTTGATAAAAGTCTTTACCCAGGGAAACTGGTCCATCGCGAGTTGATGCTTCTATCGTTTCCCGATGTCTGAGACAGATTTCTTCCTTGTATCTCCCTCCAGGAGAGTCCTCTATTCCGATTGGCTGAAACCTCTGGTGACGTTGAGAGAAGAAAGGAAGGGAAAAGTAGAAGAGTAGGGAGAAAGAGAGAAATAAGGGAAGCATACCATAGCAGCATCATAGTAGTAGTTCACTACATAACTACCCATTTAATAGAATGTTTTCCGCATGTCTGAATATCCTATATACCAAATTTTAAGTCTGCAGATAAAAAATTCGTTGAGTAGTGTCCTCGCACAGATACACATTCTCACTTTTATAGATATATAGAAAAGTGAGAATGTGTGTGTGTGAGAGAGAGAGAGAGAGAGAGAGAACAACTCTCAACCTATAAACTAAACGAATTTTTCATCTACAGATTAGAAGTTTGATATATAGGGTATTCATAATCAGTTTTCATCCGTTTTTCGAGAAAAAAGGGCTGCTACGTGGTCAAAATTGAAAAATTGCTATTTGGGAGGGTCATTGAATTCTTATCTGTTTGTCAACTGTTTCACGACTGTGTATGAGCGAATCGTTCACATTCCTTATGTTAAGACTATGTAGGTTTGAAAACACTTTTTCCAGATCATGGAACGCAAGCCTAATGGTTATCGTACTTGCCTCACTGTCTTTAGGTTTTGGTTTCGATCTCAGCTCGAGCATATTTTTTTTTTACTTACAAGAAATGACCTGTTTTAAAAAAAAACATAATAATCGCATGCCAATGGCTCAGTTTCTTTCGGATTTTTTTTTTTTTTTACAAGGAATTAAACGTTACGTTTAACACCGAGCAACGCCGGGTACACCTGCTAATCACTAAATCTAGCTCCGTCATAATAATCGCCCCATGATATTAAAAAAAGAAAAGAAAAAAAGAATTCGAATTCGTCATATATGCATATATATGTATTATATATATACATATATTATATATACATATATATATACATATATATATATTATATATATGCATATATATTATATATATGCATACATATATTATATATATGCATATATATATTACATATATACACGCATATATTATATAAATACACATATGTATTATATATACATATTATATATATATTATATATATATTATATAAATATTTATATTATATATATATTATATATATTAATTATATATTACATATATATATATTATATGTATATTGTATATATTATATATATATGCATACATACATATTATATATACATTATATATATGCATACATACATATTATATATACATTATATATATAGGCATACATATTATATATATTATATATACATACATATAATATATATTATATATATGCATACATATTATATATATTATATATACATACATATTATATATATTATATATATGCATACATATTATATATATTATATATATACATACATATTATATATATTATATATATACATACATATTATATATAATATATATATACATACATATTATATATAATATATATACACATAACTATTATATATATTATATATATACATATATATTATATATATTATATATATACATATATATTATATATATTATATATATACATATATATTATATATATTATATATATACATATATATTATATATATACATATATATACATATATATTATATATATTCTATATATACATATATATTATATATATTATATATATACATATATATTATATATATTCTATATATACATATATATTATATATATTATATATATACATATATATTATATATATCCATATATTATATATATTATATATATACATATATATTATATATATACATATATATTATATATGTTATATATACATATATATTATATATATACATATATATTATATATGTTATATATACATATATATTATATACATATATATTATATATATATTATATACACATATATACTATATATATTATATATATATACATATATTATATATATACATATACATTATATATGCATATATATTATGTATATTATACATATACATATATATTATATATATACATATTTTATATATATAGATTATGTTATATATATATTATATATCATATATATTATATATTATATATTATATATATTTTAGATACATATTATATATATATTATGTATTATATATACATGTTATATATATTATATATTTTATATACATATATATATTATACATACATATATAAATATTGTATATATTCATATATATTATATATATACACGCATATATAATATATTATATATATTATATATATACATAATATATATATATTATATAGATATTATATATATTGTATATACATATTATATATACATATTATATATATTGTATATACATATTATATATATTGTATATACATATTATATATATTGTATATACATGTATATATTGTATATACATATTATATATATTATATATACATATTATATATATTGTATATACATATTATATATATTATATATACATATATATATATTGTATATACATATTATAATATATATGTTATATATATACGTATTATATATAAATTATATATATACATATATATATATATAATATATATACATATTATATATATTATATATACATATTATATATATATAATATATATACAT